>NC_092784.1:58633693-58730520 GCF_047496795.1 Chiloscyllium punctatum
CCCTCCCCCCCCATCACTGACCCCCCCCCCATCCCCCCCCCCACCATCCGACCCCCCACACTGACCTCCCCCCTCCCATCACGACCCCCCCCCTCCTCCCCCCTCACTGACCCCCCTCCCCCCTCACCGACCCCCTCCCCCCACACGACCCCCTCCCCCCCCATCCCCTGACCCCCCTCCCCCCCATCACTGACCCCCCTCCCCCCATCACTGACCCCCCTCCCCCCCATCACTGACCCCCCTCCCCCCCCTCACTGACCCCCCCCCCCCCATCACTGACCCCCCTCCCCCATCACTGACCCCCTCCCCCCACACTGACCCCCCTCCCCCCCACCCGACCCCCCTCCCCCCCCATCACCCCCCCCCCCCATCACCACCCCCCCCATCCCGACCCCCCCATCACCGACCCCCCCCCCCCCCGACCCCCCCATCACCCCCCCCCCCCATCACCGACCCCCCCCATCACCGACCCCCCCCATCACCGACCCCCCCCATCACCGACCCCCCCCCATCCCGACCCCCCCC
The DNA here is from genome assembly GCF_047496795.1 of Chiloscyllium punctatum. Lineage (NCBI taxonomy): Eukaryota > Metazoa > Chordata > Chondrichthyes > Orectolobiformes > Hemiscylliidae > Chiloscyllium > Chiloscyllium punctatum. The sequence goes on from NC_092784.1 coordinate 58,634,219, forward strand.
ATCACCGACCCCCCCTCCCCCCATCCCCACCCCCCATCACCGACCCCCCCCATCTGCCCCCCCATCACTGACCCCCCTCCCCCCCATCACTGACCCCCCTCCCCCCCATCACTGACCCCCTCTCTCCCATCACGACCTCCTCCCCCCCCATCACTGACCCCCCTCCCCCCCATCACTGACAGCCCTCCCCACCATCACTGACCCCCCCCCATCACTGACCCCCCCACCATCACTGACCCCCCCACCATCACTGACCCCCCATCACTGACCTCCCGTCCTCCCTCACTGACCCGCCCGTCCTCCCATCACTGACCCCCCGTCCTCCATCACTGACCCCATCCTCCATCACTGACCCCCATCCTCCCATCACTGACCCCCTCCCCCCATCACTGACCCCCTCCCCCCATCACTGACCCCCCTCCCCCCATCACTGACCCCCTCCCCCCATCACTGACCCCCCTCCCCCATCACTGACCCCATCACTCTCCCCCTCCCCCCCATCACTGACCCCCCTCCCTCCCATCACTGACCCCCTTCCCCCCATCACTGACCCCCCTCCCCCCATCACTGACCCCCCTCCCCCATCACTGACCCCCCCATCACCGACCCTCCCACTTCACTGACCCCCTCCCATCACTGACCCCCTCCCCATCACTGAACACAACTCCCCCATCACGACCCCCCTCCCCCCATCACTGACCCCCCCCATCACTGACCCCCCCCCATCACTGACCCCCCCCATCACTGACCCCCCCCCCCATCACTGACCCCCCCATCCGACCCCCCCATCACTGACCCCCCCTCCCCCCCATCACTGACCCCCCCACACTGCCCCCCCCATCACTGACCCCCTCCCCCCATCACTGACCCCCCCCATCACTGACCCCCCCATCACTGACCCCCTCCCCCCATCACTGACCCCCTCCCCCCCCCCACCTGACCCCCCTCCCCCCCCCTCACTGACCCCCCCCCCCCCACACTGACCCCCCCCCCCCCACACTGACCCCCCCCCCCCCATCACCGACCCCCCCCCTCCCCCCCATCACCGCCCCCCCCCCCCATCACGACCCCCCCCCCCATCACTGACCCCCCCCACCCCCCCCCCCCATCACTGACCCCCCCAGCCCTCCCCCCCCATCACTGACCCCCCCCCTCCACCTGACCCCCCCATCCCGCCCCCCCCATCACTGACCCCCCCATCCCCCCCTCCCGACCCCCCCCTCCTGCCCCCCCTCCACCTGACCCCCCCCTCCCCCCCATCACTGACCCCCCTCCCCCCCCATCACTGACCCCCCTCCCCCCCCTCACTGACCCCCCTCCCCCCCATCACTGACCCCCCTCCCCCCATCCTGCCCCCCTCCCCCCCATCACTGACCCCCCTCCCCCCCATCACTGACCCCCCCCTCCCCCCCTCACCCCCCCCATCACTGACCCCCCCCCCCCATCACCGACCCCCCCCCCCCATCACCGCCCCCCCCCATCACGACCCCCCCATCACGACCCCCCCTCACCGACCCCCCCCATCCCGCCCCCCCCATCACCGACCCCCCCCATCACGACCCCCCCCATCACCGACCCCCCCCCATCACCGACCCCCCCCCTCACCGACCCCCCTCCCCCCCATCACGACCCCCCCCCATCCCCGACCCCCCCCATCCCCCCACCCCCCCATCACTGACCCCCCCTCCCTCCCCCCCTCACTGACCCCCCCCCCACACCTGACCCCCTCCCCCATCACTGACCCCTCCCCCCTCACTGACCCCCCCCCCCATCACTGACCCCCCCCCCCCCCCATCACTGCCCCCCCCCCCCCTCCCCCCCCCCCCTCACTGACCCCCCCCCCCATCACTGCCCCCCCCCCCACCCCCTCCCCCCCCCATCACTGCCCACCCCCCCCCCCCCTCACTGCCCCCCTCCCCCACCCTGCCCCCCCCCTCCCCCACCCTCCCCCCCTCCCCCCCACCCCCCCCCCCCCTCCCCCCCCCTCCCCCCCCCCCCCCCCCCCCCCCGCCCCCCTCCCCCCACTGCCCCCCCCCCCCACTCCCCCCCTCCCCCCCTCCCTGCCCCCCCCCCCTCCCCCCCCCCATCACCTGACCCCCTCCCCTCCCCCCCCCCTCCCCCTCACCCCCCCTCCCCCCATCACTGACCCCTCCCTCCCCCCATCACTGACCCCCTCCCATCACTGCCCCCCCTTCCCCCTCACTGACCCCCCTCCCCCCCACTCACAGACCCCACTCCCCCATCACTGACCCCCCCCCTGCCCCCCCCCTCACTGACCCCCCCCCTCCCTGCCCCCCCCATCACTGACCCCCCCCCCTCACTGACCCCCCCTCCTGCCCCCCCCATCACTGACCCCCCCCCCCCCCCATCACTGACCCCCCCCTCCTGCCCCCCCCATCCACTGACCCCCCCCCCATCACTGACCCCCCCCCATCCCTGCCCCCCCCATCACTGACCCCCCCCCATCACTGACCCCCCCCATCACTGACCCCCCCCATCACTGACCCCCCCCCATCACTGACCCCCCCCCCATCACTGACCCCCCCATCACTGACCCCCCCATCACTGACCCCCCCCATCACTGACCCCCCACCCCCCATCACTGACCCCCCCATCACTGACCCCCCCCATCACTGACCCCCCATCCCCCCATCACTGACCCCCCCATTACTGACCCCCCATCACTGACCCCCCTCCCCCCCATCACTGACCCCCCTCCCCCCATCACTGACCTCCCTCCCTCCCATCACTGACATGCCCTCCCCCCCATCACTGACCCCCCCACCATCACTGACCCCCCATCACTGACCTCCCATCCTCCCATCACTGACCCCACTCCCCATCACTGACCATGCCATCACTGACCCCCCTTCCCTCCCATCACTGACCCCCCTTCCCTCCCATCACTGACCCCCCTTCCCTCCCATCACTGACCCCCCTTCCCTCCCATCACTGACCCCCCTTCCCTCCCGTCACTGACCCCCATACCCCCATCACTGACCCCCCTACCTCCATCACTGACCACCCCTCCCCCATCACTGACCCCCCCATCACAGACCCCCTACCCCATCACTGACCCTCCTCACTATCACTGACCCTCCTTCCTCATCATTGAACCCCCTTCCCCCATCACTGAACACATACTCCCCCCAACACAGACCCCACTTCCCCCCATCACTGACCACCACCATCACTGACCCCCCCATCACTGACCCCACTCCCTCCCCATCTTTGACCCCACTCCCCCCCCATCACTGACCCCCCCTCCCCCCCATCACTGACCCACTCCCCCCATCACTGACCCACTCCCCCCCATCACTGACCCACTCCCCCCCATCACTGACCCACTCCCCCCCATCACTGACCCACTCCCCCCCATCACTGACCCACTCCCCCCCATCACTGACCCACTCCCCCCCCATCACTGACCCACTCCCCCCCATCACTGACCCACTCCCCCCCATCACTGACCCACTCCCCCCCATCACTGACCCACTCCCCCCCATCACTGACCCACTCCCCCCCATCACTGACCCACTCCCCCCCATCACTGACCCCCCCCATCACTGACCCCCCCCATCACTGACCCCCCCCATCACTGACCCCCCCCATCACTGACCCCCCCCATCACTGACCCCCCCATCACTGACCCCCCCATCACTGACCCCCCCATCACTGACCCCCCCCATCACTGACCCCCCATCCCCCCATCACTGACCCCCCCATTACTGACCCCCCATCACTGACCCCCCTCCCCCCCATCACTGACCCCCCTCCCCCCATCACTGACCTTCCTCCCTCCCATCACTGACATGCCCTCCCCCCCCATCACTGACCCCCCTCCCTCCCATCACTGACATGCCCTCCCCCCCATCACTGACCCCCCCCACCATCACTGACCCCCCCACCATCACTGACCCCCCATCACTGACCTCCCGTCCTCCCATCACTGACCCCCCGTCCTCCCATCACTGACCCCCCGTCCTCCCATCACTGACCCCCCTTCCCTCCCATCACTGACCCACTCCCCCCCATCACTGACCCCCCTCCCCCCCATCACTGACCCCCCTCCCCCCCATCACTGACCCCCCTCCCCCCCATCACTGACCCCCCTCCCCCCCATCACTGACCCCCCTCCCCCATCACTGAACCCCCTCCCCCCATCACTGAACCCCCTCCCCCCCATCACTGACCCCCCTCCCCCCCATCACTGACCCCCTCCCCCCCATCACTGACCCCCCTCCCCCCCCATCACTGACCCCCCTCCCCCCCATCACTGACCCCCCTCCCCCGCATCACTGACCCCCCTCCCCCGCATCACTGACCCCCCTCCCCCGCATCACTGACCCCCCTCCCCCGCATCACTGACCCCCCTCCCCCGCATCACTGACCCCCCTCCCCCGCATCACTGACCCCCCTCCCCCGCATCACTGACCCCCCTCCCCCGCATCACTGACCCCCCTCCCCCGCATCACTGACCCCCCCTCCCCCGCATCACTGACCCCCCTCCCCCGCATCACTGACCCCCCTCCCCCGCATCACTGACCCCCCTCCCCCGCATCACTGACCCCCCTCCCCCCCATCACTGACCCCCCTCCCCCCCATCACTGACCCCCCTCCCCCCCATCACTGACCCCCCTCCCCCCATCACTGACCCCCCTCCCCCCCATCACTGACCCCCCTCCCCCCATCACTGACCCCCCTCCCCCCCATCACTGACCCCCCTCCCCCCCATCATTGAGCCCCCTCCCCCCCATCATTGAGCCCCCTCCCCCCCCCATCATTGAGCCCCCTCCCCCCCATCACTGACCCCCCTCCCCCCATCACTGACCCCCTCCCCCCCCATCACTGACCCCCCTCCCCCCCATCACTGACCCCCATCCCCCCCATCACTGACCCCCCTCCCCCCCATCACTGACCCCCCTCCCCCCATCACTGACCCCCCTCCCCCCCATCACTGACCCCCCTCCCCCCCATCACTGACCCCCCTCCCCCCCATCACTGACCCCCCTCCCCCCCATCACTGACCCCCCTCCCCCCCATCACTGACCCCCCTCCCCCCCATCACTGACCCCCCCATCACTGACCCCCCTCCCCCATCACTGACCCCCCTCTCCACCCATCACTGACCCCCCCTCCCCACCATCACTGACCCCCCCATCACTGACCCCCCTCCCCCCATCACTGACCCCCCCCATCACTGCCCCCCCCATCACTGACCCCCCCCATCACTGACCCCCCTCATCACTGACCCCCCCCATCACTGACCCCCCTCATCACTGACCCCCCTCATCACTGACCCCCCCATCACTGACCCCCCCCATCACTGACCCCCCCCATCACTGACCCCCCCATCACTGACCCCCCCCATCACTGACCCCCCCCATCACTGACCCCCCCCATCACTGACCCCCCCCATCACTGACCCCCCCCATCACTGAACCCCCCCATCACTGACCCCCCCCATCACTGAACCCCCCCATCACTGAACCCCCCCATCACTGAACCCCCCCATCACTGAATTCCCCCATCACTGAACCCCCTTCCCCCATCACTGAACCCCCTTCCCCCATCACTGACCCCCTTTCCCCATCACTGAACCCCCTTCCCCCCATCACTGAACCCCCTTCCCCCATCACTGAACCCCCTTCCCCCATCACTGACCCCCTTTCCCCATCACTGAACCCCCTTCCCCCATCACTGGACCCCCTTCCCCCATCACTGACCCCCTTCCCCCATCACTGACCCCCTTTCCCCCATCACTGACCCCCTTTCCCCCATCACTGACCCCCTTTCCCCCATCACTGACCCCCTTTCCCCCATCACTGACCCCCTTTCCCCCATCACTGACCCCCTTTCCCCCATCACTGGCCCCCTTTCCCCCATCACTGGCCCCCTTTCCCCCATCACTGACCCCCTTTCCCCCATCACTGACCCCCTTTCCCCCATCACTGACCCCCCTTCCCCCATCACTGACCCCCCTTCCCCATCACTGACCCCCCTTCCCCCATCACTGACCCCCCCTTCCCCCATCACTGACCCCCCTTCCCCCATCACTGACCCCCCTTCCCCCATCACTGACCCCCCTTCCCCCATCACTGACCCCCCTTCCCCCATCACTGACCCCCCTTCCCCCATCACTGACCCCCCTTCCCCCATCACTGACCCCCCTTCCCCCATCACTGACCCCCCTTCCCCCATCACTGACCCCCCCCATCACTGGCCCCCCCCATCACTGGCCCCCCCCATCACTGGCCCCCCCCATCACTGGCCCCCCCCCATCACTGGCCCCCCCCATCACTGGCCCCGCCCATCACTGACCCCCCCCATCACTGACCCCCCCCATCACTGGCCCCCCCCCATCACTGGCCCCCCCCATCACTGGCCCCCCCCATCACTGCCCCCCCCCCATCACTGGCCCCGCCCATCACTGGCCCCGCCCATCACTGGCCCCCGCCCATCACTGGCCCCGCCCATCACTGGCCCCGCCCATCACTGGCCCCGCCCCATCACTGGCCCCCCCCATCACTGACCCCCCATCCCTCCCATCACTGACCCCTATACCCCCATCACTGACCCCCCTACCTCCATCACTGACCACCCCTCCCCCCATCACTGACCCCCCTCACTATCACTGACCCTCCTTCCTCATCATTGAACCCCCTTCCCCCATTACTGAACACATACTCCCCCCAACACAGACCCCACTTCCCCCCATCACTGACCACCACCATCACTGACCCCCCTCCCCCCCTATCACTGACCCCCCTCCCCCCCATCACTGACCCCCTTCCCCCCATCACTGACCCCCATCCTCCCATCACTGACCCCCCCTCCCCATCACTGACCATGCCATCACTGACCCCCCTTCCCTCCCATCACTGACCCCCCTTCCCTCCCATCACTGACCCCCCTTCCCTCCCATCACTGACCCCCCATCCCTCCCGTCACTGACCCCCATACCCCCATCACTGACCCCCCTACCTCCATCACTGACCACCCCTCCCCCATCACTGACCCCCCCCATCACAGACCCCCTACCCCATCACTGACCCTCCTCACTATCACTGACCCTCCTTCCTCATCATTGAACCCCCTTCCCCCATCACTGAACACATACTCCCCCCAACACAGACCCCACTTCCCCCCATCACTGACCACCACCATCACTGACCCCCCCCATCACTGACCCCCCTCCCCATCACTGACCCCACTCCCTCCCCATCACTGACCCCACTCCCCCCCCATCACTGACCCCCCCCTCCCCCCCCCATCACTGACCCACTCCCCCCCATCACTGACCCACTCCCCCCCCATCACTGACCCACTCCCCCCCCATCACTGACCCACTCCCCCCCATCACTGACCCACTCCCCCCCATCACTGACCCACTCCCCCCCCATCACTGACCCACTCCCCCCCATCACTGACCCACTCCCCCCCTATCACTGACCCACTCCCCCCCATCACTGACCCACTCCCCCCCATCACTGACCCACTCCCCCCCATCACTGACCCACTCCCCCCCATCACTGACCCACTCCCCCCCATCACTGACCCACTCCCCCCCATCACTGACCCACTCCCCCCCATCACGGACCCCCCCCCCCCAATCACTGACCCCCCCCTCCCGCCCATCACGGACCCCCCCCTCCCCCCCATCACGGACCCCCCCTCCCCCCCATCACGGACCCCCCCTCCCCCCCCATCACGGACCCCCCCTCCCCCCATCACGGACCCCCCCTCCCCCCCCATCACTGACCCCCCCTCCCCCCCCATCACTGACCCCCCCCTCCCCCCCCATCACTGACCCCCCCTCCCCCCCCATCACTGACCCCCCTCCCCCCCATCACTGACCCCCCCCTCCCCCCCCATCACTGACCCCCCCTCCCCCCCATCACTGTCCCCCCCTCCCCCCCCATCACTGTCCCCCCCTCCCCCCCATCACTGTCCCCCCCTCCCCCCCCATCACTGACCCCCCCTCCCCCCCCATCACTGACCCCCCCCATCACTGACCCCCCCCATCACTGACCCCCCCATCACTGACCCCCCCATCACTGACCCCCCCATCACTGACCCCCCCCCATCACCGACCCCCCCCATCACCGACCCCCCCCATCACCGACCCCCCCCATCACCGACCCCCCCCATCACCGACCCCCCCCATCACCGACCCCCCCCATCACCGACCCCCCCCATCACCGACCCCCCCCCATCACCGACCCCCCCCATCACCGACCCCCCCCCATCACCGACCCCCCCCCATCACCGACCCCCCCCATCACCGACCCCCCCCATCACCGACCCCCCCCATCACCGACCCCCCCCATCACCGACCCCCCCATGACTGACCCCCCCCATCACTGACCCACCCTTCCCCCCCATCACTGACCCACCCCCCATCACTGACCCCCCCTCCCCCCATCACTGACCCCCCCTCCCCCCCCATCACTGACCCCCCCCCTCCCCCCCATCACTGACCCCCCCCCTCCCCCCCATCACTGACCCCCCCCTCCCCCCCCCATCACTGACCCCCCCTCCCCCCCATCACTGACCCCCCCTCCCCCCCCCATCACTGACCCCCCCATCACTGACCCCCCCATCACTGACCCCCCCATCACTGACCCCCCCCCCTTCACTGAACCACCCTCCCCCCATCACTGAACCACCCTCCCCCCCCATCACTGACCCCCCACCTCCCCCCATCACTGACCCCCCCTCCCCCCCATCACTGACCCCACCTCCCCCCCATCACTGACCCCACCTCCCCCCCATCACTGACCCCCCCTCCCCCCCATCACTGACCCCCCTCCCCCCCCATCACTGACCCCCCTCCCCCCCCATCACTGACCCCCCCTCCCCCCCCATCACTGACCCCCCCTCCCCCCCCCATCACTGACTCCCCCCCCTCCCCCCCCCCATCACTGACCCCCCCCTCCCCCCCCATCACGGACCCCCCCTCCCCCCCATCACGGACCCCCCCTCCCCCCCATCACGGACCCCCCCCTCCCCCCCATCACTGACCCCCCCCCTCCCCCCCCATCACTGACCCCCCCCTCCCCCCCATCACTGACCCCCCCCTCCCCCCCATCACTGACCCCCCCCCCCCTCCCCCCCCCATCACTGACCCCCCCCTCCCCCCCCATCACTGCCCCCCCCCCCCCCCCCCCCCCCCCCCCCCCCCCCCCCCCCCCCCCCCCCCCCCCCCCCCCCCCCCCCCCCCCCCCCCCCCCCCCCCCCCCCCCCCCCCCCCCACCCCCCCCCCCCCCCCCCCCCCCCCCCCCCCCCCCCCCCCCCCCCCCCCCTCCCCCCCCCCCCCCCCCCCCCCCCCCCCCCCCATCACTGACCCCCCCTCCCCCCCCATCACTGACCCCCCCCCTCCCCCCCCATCACTGACCCCCCCCTCCCCCCCCATCACTGACCCCCCCTCCCCCCCCATCACGGACCCCCCCCTCCCCCCCATCACGGACCCCCCCTCCCCCCCATCACTGACCCCCCCTCCCCCCCATCACTGACCCCCCCTCCCCCCCCATCACTGACCCCCCCCTCCCCCCCATCACTGACCTCCCCCCCTCCCCCCCATCACTGACCCCCCCTCCCCCCCCATCACTGACCCCCCCCTCCCCCCCCATCACTGACCCCCCCTCCCCCCATCACTGACCCCCCCTCCCCCCATCACTGACCCCCCCCTCCCCCCCATCACTGACCCCCCCTCCCCCCCCATCCCTGCCCCCCCCTTCCCCCCATCCCTGCCCCCCCCTCCCCCCCCATCCCTGCCCCCCCTCCCCCCCATCACTGACCCCCCCTCCCCCCCATCACTGACCCCCCCTCCCCCCCATCACTGACCCCCCCTCCCCCCCCATCACTGACCCCCCCCCTCCCCCCCATCACTGACCCCCCCTCCCCCCCATCACTGACCCCCCCTCCCCCCCATCACTGACCCCCCCCCCCCCCCCATCACTGACCCCCCCTCTCCCCCCATCACTGACCCCCCTCCCCCCCATCACTGACCCCCCCTCCCCCCCCATCACTGACCCCCCCTCTCCCCCCATCACTGACCCCCCTCCCCCCCATCACTGACCCCCCCTCCCCCCCATCACTGACCCCCTCCCCCCCCTCACTGACCCCCCCTCTCCCATCACTGACCCCACACCACCTTCATCTCTGATTCCTCCCATCACCCCCGCACCCCCACCACACCCAGCCATTAGTGATCACTCTGTCACTGAATCCCTCCTCCTTATCCTTGATAGTACCCCTTCCTTCTGCCCCTGAATTCTATCTCGTCCTCCCCCAGTTTCTGAGAAGTTTCTATCTGTGCCAAGATTGTTAAGCGCCACTACTCTGGCCTCCTTTACCCACGTTTCCCCCCCCCCGCCCCCCCATCCCATGTTTGATATTCCCGTGTGAACTGTGAGTTTTGTTGCTTGATTTTGGTTTAGGGGTGCATATTGTTCTCTTACTGCAATGTGCCTTACAGTTTGTGTTGAAGTGAATGTTGGAACCTGTCTCGTTTCTTTCTGATACTGGATTAGTGGTGCTGGAAGAGCACAGCAGTTCAGGCAGCATCCAATGAGCAGCGAAATCAACGTTTTGGGCAAAAGCCCTTCATCAGGAATAAAGGCAGTGAGCCTGAAGCATGGAGAGATAAGCTAGAGGAGGGTGGGGGTGGGGAGAAGGTAGCATAGAGTACAATGGGTGAGTGGGGGAGGAGATGAAGGTGATAGGTCAAGGAGGAGAGGGTGGAGTGGATAGGTGGAAAAGGAGCTAGGCAGGTAGGACAAGTCAAGGAGACAGTAACTGAGCTGGAAGTTTGAAACTAGGATGAGGTGGGGGAAGGGGAAATGAGGAAGCTGTTGAAGTCCACATTGATGCCCTGGGGTTGAAGTGTTCCGAGGCGGAAGATGAGGCGTTCTTCCTCCAGGCGTTGGGTGGTGAGGGAGCGGCGGTGAAGGAGGCCCAGGACCTCCATGTCCTCGGCAGAACGCCTCATCTTCCGCCTCGGAACACTTCAACCCCAGGGCATCAATGTGGACTTCAACAGCTTCCTCATTTCCCCTTCCCCCACCTCACCCTAGTTTCAAACTTCCAGCTCAGTTACTGTCTCCTTGACTTGTCCGGACTTGTCCGACCTGCCTATCTCCTTTTCCACCTATCCACTCCACCCTCTCCTCCCTGACCTATCACCTTCATCTCCTTCCCCACTCACCCATTGTACTCTATGCTACTCTCTCCCCACCCCCACCCTCCTCTAGCTTATCTCTCCACGCTTCAGGCTCACTGCCTTTATTCCTGATGAAGGGCTTTTGCCCGAAACGTTGATTTCGCTGCTCGTTGGATGCTGCCTGAACTGCTGTGCTCTTCCAGCGCCACTAATCCAGTATTTGATTTTCAGCATCTGCAGTCATTGTTTTTACCTCGTTTCTTTCTGATCATAGCTCTCTTATTTTGCTGACCTGAATGTCTGAGGGAGCTGTGAGTAATTGATTACACACCCAGAAACTGCATGCTGACCTCTGCATTCAGTATTATTGCTTCACTAGTTCTTTGCCTTTTTTCTTGCACCTCAAGGCTCACTTCTAGAGATTCTCACTTGTCCATCCCAGGTAATATATATTGTTCACTCATATACATTGTCTGTCACCTTGCTGGCTTGCTTCCCAGATCTCAGCAATTTTTATTTTCTGAAGAAAATAGATAAGACTATGGTGCATTCTCTTCTCTTTCCTGTCTTAATATCTTCTGAACTGTGGGTATATTCTGTAATGTTTATGTATGCTTCCTCCTTGTTATGGTCAGAGATGAATTGCACCATGTTCTGTTTCAGTTTATTCCCTAACAGATTTACAAATCTTCCTAAAACTTGTGATTTCTATCCCGCTCCCAGAACTTCATTTCCTCAGCTTTTGTTCTGTAATCCTAGCCAATGGTGTTGTCTTTGACCTGGATTCTCAACAAAAGTCTCCAGTTCAAGCCATGCCCACCGATAAGATTGATTAGGATTGTGAACCAGGTGTTCTGTGCGTTTTATGGTGCAGTTACACATTTCTGTCCAGTATATCTTCTCAACATAGTTGTCTGGGATCTTGACTTGCTTCGATGAAAAGCCGAGCGTCGCTTGACTTGTTGGGAAATACCTTTGCGTCTCCATGTGTAGGAATATGTGATGATGGAAACATTCATATTGAAAGAGTGCTGTAATATTATGAAAATATTTGATTGCTTCACTTAAGCATTGCATAAGATTCCTGTAATTGCAGGAGGTGCCATTCCCCAGAACTAACATTGGTCAACTTGATCAGTTTAAAGTTTGCATAAGAGTTCTCTTAATCGTAATCTTCCCCTATATTTTATGTAACAAAAGACTGTATGTTAACCTGTGGGTTATTCTGAAACCTTTGGTGCGTATCTTTTGTCATCTGATCCTATTATGTGTCACTTAGAGCTGGAACTATCCTGAGGTCAGTGTCTTTGGCATTCATTAGCAGAGAGAGCATTCAAATCGATGGGATTCTGCACAGTCTATTCTTGAAAACGGCTCTTTTTGAAGTAATCACCTATAGAATCTATTTGGATTTGAGTTTTTTTTCTCTGCCAATTGGTCTGAGCCTGCCCCCGTGAATGGCGATGGGGAGGAGCTAACAGAGAACTTTGTGGTTCTCTGAGAGGTTTCCAGTGAGTGGAGCACTTGTTTGAAAATGGAACAGCAGCCTTGCTGGAACACTGCCTGTGCGCTGCTCCACAGAGCCACAATGAGGTATCTTTGTGTACAGTGAAACAGATCAAAACAGGAAAGTTGCTGCATGCTAATGGGAGGTGAGATCTCCTCGCTTTCGATGTGAACTTGTTTCGTCCAGGAATCCCAACTGAACATTAAAAAGAAATTGTTTCCAGCAAAGAAATTCTCTTCGGTTTGCAGTTCAGATTCTGTGTGTTGGGGAGTTCCTGAGCCGTTGTTCCAGATTTGGTGAGCTATTGATTCTGAGCTTCTCTTAGCTAAAGCAGCTTTTCACTTGAAAATGTTGGTACCGTATTTTAATGTAGAGAAGTGAACACAGTTGCCTGTTTTCTTATTGCTACGTGTGAATGCGTAACAATGATGAAAGAATAATTCTAAATTGTTAAATGTTTAAATTAACCAATTGAGATGAAGGGAGGGTGCCCTCCCATTTCAATCACGACACGTAAAACCCTCCACATTTCAAATGAAGCCTGTTCCAAAGCTTGAGACAATGGAGCTTTCTAATCCCTTGAGTGATTTTTTTTTTGTGTGTGCAATGCTTGTTGTGGAATGGTGCGCTATACTGTCTCAGTTGTCAGGTCGGTCAGGGGGTTTTTTTGATTGGTGCTAGTTGGATCAGGAGACTGAATGGTGTCAGAAAATCAGGCTGAGTGGGTGGGAACGGGACCTCAATAGCATCTGGTAAAAAAAAATGGGCAAGGAATCGTGACACTGGGACTCTGGCACAGCCTAAATCACTTGGTGGCACACGGGTGAGTGAGCTCGGAGCCTACGAAAGTTTGGAATAATTCTCTCAGGAGCAGCAAAGATTGAAGGGGATGTTTCAAGGAAAATCAGAAGAAAGAGCAACGTGGGTAACCAGTGGATACAACTTTAAGGCGATTAACCGAGGGACCAGAGGGAAATTAGAATGAGCCAGCAGGTTGTCATGATCTGGAAGGTGCAGCCTGGAAGCTGATGGAAGAATAGCTTTTAAAAGTGAACAGGATGATTCCTTGAAAAGGGAAGTATTTGCAAGGATTCGAGGGTGGAGTGCTTTCTGACTGAGTTCTTTCAGAGAGATGACACAGGCATAATGGATTGAATTGTCTCTTGTGTAAGAAGTTCCATCGTTCAGTTATTGAATTTTATTTTCAAATGATATACTATGCTGAATCCTGTGAGCAACAGCTGTAACTTGTATTCATTTCTTCAATCTAATTAAACGCTTCAAGACAGTTCACAAAAGCATGATGAAACAAGATATGCCACCCAGCCCCATGGGATGTTAGAGCCCAGTCACCAAAAGCTTGGTCAAAGAGGTAGGTTTTGCTCAAACAGTGAGAGGTCCTGTTTTGCGTTTCTATTGTGGAGTATATTAAACAGTCAGACTGCACAAAGTCAATGTAATGGATATTCCCTCCCCCAATGACTAATAGAACCTCTTCAATGATTCAGTCTCACAGTGCAGCATGTTTTTTTTAAAACCAGGGAGGCACCGATAAATCTGTTGTTGGTTTGTGGGAGCGGTTTGAGGAACACTGAGCATTGTCGAGAACTGGCAAAGTAGGTAATTTGATGGCAACAGGATCCAAGTAAACAGCTTGCGTGTTGCTCAGTTGTAACGCTGTTCCTTCTTTCCCCTCAACTCTACCTCCGTCCAACAACTCTATTTTTACTGTCGCTGAAATGTGTGCTGAATCTAGTTAGTTAGTGCATACATGCACTCCCTGATTGGGTTAGGTGATTTTCCGGTGGGCATTCTTTCTAGATTGGCGGTTTTGCTTTTACATTCTGGTTGATGGTTTGTGTTGAACCACAGAACTACAGGTTCAGTGTTTGAATGTACTCAGCATTCGCAACAACACAGATAAAGTGGCAGCTCAAACATAGAGAAAAATGCAGAATCTGAACGCCATTGCAGAGAGAGAGCTGGACATTGAAGGAACCATGTTGAGTTACCTACTGAGGATTGAGAATGGACAGTTCCGCTAATGACTTCCTAAAATCTTGTGTGTAGTTTGCACCACCATCCCAAAGTAGCTGTGTGCTGGAACAAACATGGAGTGTTTAGAGAAAACTATGTTTCCTTTTGTCCTTCCAGACCTTATTGAGCCAAAGCCATGTAATGGTGCATGTTATGTAAGGCTTAAAAAGAAGCAAAGAAGATTTACATTTCTATCGCATCATTCACAATCCCAGTACATCACAAAGCACTTTATGTTCAATCAGATAGTTAAAATGAAGCCACTGTGGTACAGTGTGACATTGTACAGCAAGCTCCCTCGAAAAGCGATCAGGTAATCTCCAACCAGTCTTGACTTGTGATGTTTGTCGAGGGCTAGATATTGGTCAGAAGCTGAGGAGAACTCTTTTCTCTCCCTAAAAATCGTGCCACAGGGTATTTATGTTTATTTAAGAGGTCTTGTTTTAATGCCTCACCTGAAAGATGGTTCCTCTGACTGACCAGTACTTCAGTACTGCACGGGAGATTCCGTTCTCTGGGGCAACCATCTGACTGAGAGGTGAGGCTGTTCTCTACTGCGACATCCAGGATAAAGAGAACATTAAGCATTTCACCCAGAATCAGGAAAAAAGCAATTTTGTTCCAAATGCAGCCAGACCATTTCTACACAGGCGTAGTGCTGTAGCTAAATATTTAGTTGCCTAACAGTTAAATAAGCTAGTTAATATTTTATTGCCAATGTCTTCCCTCTGCCAGAATTATGATGTTTATCTATGTTCTGATAAGGAAGGGGTTTGCAAAACATGGTCAGGTTGGTGTATTCTAGTCTAGCATTCTGTGGCTGTATGTGTTCAGTATGAGAGATCACTTTGGTTTTTTTGGCTACAGAGGAGATACGTAGGATTTGGGAATATTGCACAAAACTGAAGATGAGCTAAGGAGTCAACCTGGGTCTTATTGGCTGAGCAGGCTCAAAGAGTGACCTCCCATATCTTGTGTTTGAACTCCATATTGTAGCACTCTCAGCAGCTTGTGGAGCTTTCAGTGTGAGATCAGGGTTGCTTTAACTCCTGGACCTTACCCAAGTAAGAAAGGACAGTCTCCGAATCCGACGAGCTTGAGTTCAGAGCTGGAAAACAGGCATTATAGAGGACAGCCTCAACGTCAGGAAATGTCTTTGGCAGCCAGTGTTAGTGCTGAGAAAGAGAGGGCAGCTTGGGCTGGGAATGTCCAAGGACTAATTGCAGGGGCAAGATTTGGTCCTTCTATTTAAAATTGGGGCAGGTTTTTCAGGCCCACGAAGGGCCAGTTGCATACAATATTGATGAGTGGACCTGTTTATTTCAGGTAGTTTACACAGGATGGCCCATTGCCTGATGTGATGGGACATTTACAGATTCACTGAGTTACCCTTAGTTCCAAGGAGAACTCTAATGTTGTTTGAACTGGTAACACTGACATGAACCTGCTAAACTTGCAATTCCTCCAATAACCAACTGGCAGTGAATATTGATATTAAAACCTTATTGTAAACCTTCGTACAAATATTTCTGAGCTTCGTTGTTAGACATAACACAGGAGCAAAGAGAGGCCATTCAGCCCATCGGGTCTGCTCTTTCATTCACCGTGATCATGGCTGATTTCATAATCCTTCGCTCCACTTTCCTCCATTTCCCTCTAACCCTTGAATTTTTTTTAGACTCCCTACGGTGTGGAAACAGGCCCTTCGGCCCAACCAGTCCACACCAACCGTCCGAAGAGTAACCCACCCAGACTCATTTCCCTCTGACTAATGCACCTAACACTACGGGCAATTTAGCGTGGCCAATTCACCGGACCTGCACATGTTTGGATTGTGGGAGAAACCGGAGCACCTGGAGGAAACCCACGCAGATTCCTCACTGATTCAAAATCTGTCTATCTCAGCCTTAAATATACCTACAACCCAGTCTCAACAGTCCTCTGTGATACAGAATTCCAAAGACTCACCGCTGAGAGAAGAAATGCCTCCTCATCTCAGTCCTAACTTCCTCTCCGGATATACCGCCTGGGTCTAAACTAATCATTAGGGGAAAGTTAAAAATCACATGACACCAGGTTATAGTCCAACAGGTTTATTTGGAAGCACTAGCTTTCGGAGCACTGTTCCTTCATCAGGTGGTTGTGAAGGAGCGACGCTCCGAAAGCTAGTGCTTCCAAATAAACCTGTTGGACTATAACCTGGTGTTGTGTGATTTTTAACTTTGTCCTCCCCAGTCCAACATTGGCATCTCCAAACCATGAGGGGAAGCAACCTTTCCACATTTACCTTGTCAGATCCCCTAAGAATTATTTTGTTTCAATAAGGACATGATAACATCAGATAATTAACAATGCGCTCTTTTTTTTATTTAATAGGCAATTTCTAGGAAGGATGCACAGTGTGGCTAGTTGCAGCGTGTCCCTGGGATCTCTGGGATTGATGCAGCTCTTTGGCGTTTCCTGGACCTGGACTATAGCTGCAAGCTTTGGCATTTATCTGGGAAGTGGAGGATGGAGGTTTATTCGGATACTGTTAAAAACTGCACCAAGAGATCTCTTGTAAGTTGCACTGAGAATGTATGTGCGCACCTTGTGTATTAAGGTCTGGTTGCCAGTGTTGCATATCATTCCAATCTCTTGACAAACGTCATTTGGTTACAGATATCTCTTCCCAGAGTTGGTTCATTTAGATTAGATTAGATTACTTACAGTGTGGAAACAGGCCCTTCGGCCCAACATGTCCACACCGCCCCGCCGAAGCGCAACCCAACCAGACCCTACACTACGGGCAATTTAGCATGGCCAATCCACCCTAACCTGCACATCTGTGGACTGTGGGAGGAAGCCGGAGCACCCAGGGGAAACCCACGCAGACACGGGGAGAACGTGCAAACTCCACACAGACAGTCGCCTGAGGCGGGAATTGAACCCGGGTCTCTGGCGCTGTGAGGCAGCAGTGCTAACCACTGAGCCACCGTGCCGCCTATTTGTTCTGCTCTAATGCAGACAGTATTCCCTAAATAGCAGACCTCGCGTCTCCCAACTCAGTCACTGTCACAGTGAAATTATACAGCCCTGGAAAAGGCTACTTGGCCCATTGTGCCTTTAGAACAGAGAACAATCAGCACAGAAACAGGCCCTTTGGCCCACCATGTCTGCCAACCGTGTTACTATCGAAACTAATTCAACCAATTCCTTCCAGCCCCTTGCTCTTTCACCATAGCCTTATAAAATTGTCCTTGTCCTTTGCCTAATCTTGTTGCAACATGTTTTGAAATGTTCCTTTACCAGTTAGTCTATCTGATCGTGATTCATATTGATACATGCAGCTTGCATTTGCCACTCCCGATATTACATTTCAGATTGGCCAAAATAAAGGTGATAAATTATTTTTTTTTAAAATTCATGCATGGGATGAATGTGACACTGACTAGACCAGCATTTATTGCTTGTCCCTAAGGCTGTGGAACTGGAATCACATGTAGGCCAGACCAGGTAAGGACATTAGTGAAGCAGATGGTTCAACAATTGATTAGATTCTTAATTCCAGATATTTATTGAATTCAACTTCCATCATCTGCCGTAGCAGGATTCAAACCCAGGTCCCCAGAATATTACCTCAGTCTCTGGATTTAATAGTCCAGTGATAATACCACTAATGCCATTGCCTCCCCCTCAAAATTAGCAATTGAAGAAAAGATCCTTTCATTATAGGCCTCTTTTTCTGCATTTAGACCCACTGAAAAGACCCATTTGACACAGTACTCCTGGTATTCAAAGCAGAGCTGCATTCTCCACTGCTGTAGGAATCCTTAACTCTGTTGGGGAGTTATCTTAATTTGATACTTTCTAATCGTTTCAGAATGGATAAGGATTAATATCTCACTTTATTCTTTCTTTTGAATAAAGGATTACTGGGGATGCTAACTTGACTGGTCAGCTAATAAGACCTGAAAGTCTGCCTCAACTTCTGGCTTCAGCCCTGTCTGTCCTGCAAGTCATTCTAGACAGACATTGTGTGAAGCTGTCAGTCCAGTCACACCCTTGCAGTGGAGCTGGTCTCTCTGTTGAAACAGCCATCTTCCTTTAAAGGGAACAGTTTGTTGATTGCTTAGATTAGATTAGATTAGATTACTTACAGTGTGGAAACAGGCCCTTCGGCCCAACAAGTCCACACCGCCCCGCCGAAGCGTAACCCACCCATACCCCTACATCTACATCTACATCTACATCTACCCCTTACCTAACACTACGGGCAATTTCGCATGGCCAATTCACCTGACCTGCACATCTTTGGACTGTGGGAGGAAACCGGAGCACCCGGAGGAAACCCACGCAGACACGGGGAGAACGTGCAAACTCCACACAGTCAGTTGCCTGAGGCGGGAATTGAACCCGGATCTCTGGCGCTGTGAGGCAGCAGTGCTAACCACTGTGCCACCCTGCCGCCCACGATTGGGCTGTTAATTCTGTACTAAGCAATGCTATGTGGTACAGGGTCTCAAACCACAAGCATACCACCTTAAAGAAACCATATTATTCTCATCAGCAGTAGATGTTGTCCTGTATTTTGTTGAAGTTCATATTGATTAAATTGTATTTAGTGTGGGATTAAGGAGGCTGACAGAATGATGATATATTGAAATGACAACATTGCTTCTGCACTGTTTCACAGCACTCAAATTATGCAACCTTTCCAAAACCACGATGTTTCTCCGACTCCTTTTGCGAATCTCTCACTTCCCTGTGTTCTATCAATTGCAGCTGAACCTTCATGCATTCCCTAACCATCTACTCCTGCGTGCCCCCCCGCCTCCTTTTTAATACTTTATTAAAATTGGAGTACGTTGTCTAAGCGTTAAAGCAACAGAAGCTAAGCACCCAAATTCCAATCCGATTTCCAAACCTTTCCAATCAAGTGCAGGTCTCCCATTTACCCCGCCATTTATATTTCAATTGTACAAGGAAGGACTTATGCCCGAAATGTTGATTCTCTTGCTCCTCGGATGCTGCCTGACCTGCTGTGCTTTTCCCGCACCAAACTCTCGACTCTGAGCTCCAGCGTTTGCACTCCTCACTTTCTACCTGAAGCCAACATTATTTTAGTTTAGAACTCTCTCTTTTCACTTGGTGGGTCTGCCCTCCTCAATAGTCTGAAAGGTTGCCTGATGCTAAGTTAAATAAGAATGCGGCACAGTGGTTAGCACTGCTGCCTCACAGCGCCAGAGACTCGGGTTCAATTCCCACCTCAGGCAACTGTCTGTGTGGAGTTTGCACATTCTGCCCGTATCTGCGTGGGTTTCCTCTGGGTGCTCCGGTTTCCTCCCACAGTCCAAAAATGTGCAGGTTAGGTCAATTGGTCGTGCTAAATTGCCCGTAGTGTTAGGCGAAGGAGTAAATGTAGGGGGGTGGGTTGCTCTTCGGAGGGACCGTGTGGACTTGTTGGGCCGGAGGCCTGTTTCTACACTGTAGGGAATCTAATCTAAAATCAGAATGCCACTTTTACTAAAAAAAGAGCATTGGTGACAGCCAAAAGCAACTCCACAAAGCCCAGTGACTGTCTCGGATTAGACTGTATCTGCTATTTGGGGCATCAGTTTTTTTTCACCACTACTTTAACAGTGAAGATGAAGAAGAGCTTGCATTGATTTAACCCCCATTATTACATCCACAGAGCATCCCAAAATCCTTCAGATTCAATTCAATGCTCTTGCCAGTAATAGAATAAACTCTTCTCCACAGTACTGTGGGTACTCAGGCAGCTCGTGGATTGGAAGAGTTCAAGAACGTGGCCGGTGATCACGGGCAGTTAGGAATTAGCAATAATTGCTGAGGTTGGTACGCTGTGAAAGAATTAAGAAAAACATACAAAAGGACCAATTAGTGCGCATCTTCTCTCAAGCTGCAAGGGAGCCATGCAGCGAGTTAATCTGGCTTTTGTTTGTTAAGGGGGTTACGTTGTCTCCGATACCATGCATAGGTTCTCTCTCATGTCAACCTGAGCAGGTGTGAAATCCTCATTAGAAAGATATCATGTTTCTCAATCTGATTATCCTGAACCAGGTATTGCCTCAGCTGGTTTAAGACATAAAGCTCCATCATTCACTGCAAATATTGCCCAGTATCATCACCAACTTCATTTCAAAAGGAATGGAAATCTGCAGCTCTCCCCCCATGCTGACGTTCAACTGAAACGTGAACGGCTTGAAAGATTAGCAGGTCATAGGGATGTACAGCATGGAAACAGACTCTTCGGTCCAACCCGTCCATGCCAACCAGATATCCCAACCCAATCTAATCCCACTGGCCAGCACTTTGCCCATATCCCTCCAAACCCTTCCTAGTCATATACCCATCCAAATGCCTTTTAAATGCTGTAATTGTACCAGCCTCCTCCACTTCCTCAGGCAGCTCATTCCATACACGTACCACCCTCTGCATAAAAAAGTTGCCCCTTAGGTCCATTTTAAATCTTTTCCCTTTCACCCTAAACCTACGCCCTCTAGTTCTGGACTCCCCCACCCCAGGAAAAAGACCTTGTCAATTTATCCTATCTATGCCCCTCATGATTTTATAAACCTCTATAAGATCACCCCCTCAGCCACCGACACTCCAGGGCAAACAGCCCCAGCCTGTTCAACCTCTCCCTATAGGTCAAAGCCCTTCAACCCTGCCTTGGTAGGTGATGGCATTCAGTGACAGGAAATGGAAACAGCAGATAGAGTGAAACTACAGATCAGCCGTAGTCTGATTAAGTATAGGTGAAGCTAGAGGGGGTGAATGGTCTTTTCCTGTTCCTAAACCTCATTTCATGTTGTACCATGTGATGTAAACAAACTTAAGGATAGAGCAGATGAATCTGTGGCTGAGGAGCTGGTGCAGGGGAGAAGGATTCACACTTTTGGCTCTTTGGAATCTCTTCTGGGGTAGAAGTGACCTTTACAAGGAGGACAGATCACACCTGAATTTGGAAGGAGATTAATATACTGGCAGGGAGATTTGCAAGGGCTGATCGGGATGATTTGAACAAGTAAGGTGGGGGTGGGGAAGGAACGGGTCGAACAGTCAGGGCAGGTAGGAACAAAGCAGAGAACAAGGTAGGACTGGTAGAGGCCGAACAGGGAAGGCAGATGAGCTCAGAGCATGGTTTAAACATGGGACTGGGATATCATAGCAATTACAGAGACATGGCTCAGGGATGGGCAGGACTGGCAGCTTAATGTTCCAGGATACAAATGCGACAGGAAGGGGAGGGGGTGTAGCGTTTTTGAATAGGGATAATATTACAGCTGTACTTTGGGAGGGTATTCCCGGAATTACATCTAGGGAAGTTATTTGGGTGGAACTGAGAATTAAGAAAGGGATGATCACCTTATTGGGATTGTAATATACTGATGGAAGAGGATTGACCTGATCTAAAAGTTGAAGTTCTAAATTGGAGGAAGGTCAATTTTGACTGTATTAGGCAAGAGGAGGAAGTTTACCAGGATGTTGCCTGGTATGGTAGGAAGATCCTATGAGGAAAGGCTGAGGCACTTGGGGTTGTTTTCATTGGTGAAAAGAAGGTTTAGGGGTGATTTGATAGAGGTGTACAAGATGATTAGGGGGTTAGATAGGGTTGACAGTGAGAACCTTTTTCCATGTATGGAGTCAGCTATTACAAGGGGGCATAGCTTTAAATTAAGGGGGGGTAGATATAGGACTGATGTTAGGGGTAGGTTCTTCACTCAGCGAGTCGTAAGTTCATGGAATGCCCTGCCAGTAGCAGTAGTGGACTCTCCCTCTTTATGGGTATTTAAGCGGGCATTGGATAGGTATATGGAGGATAGTGGGTTAGTGTAGGTTAGGTGTGCTTTGATCGGCGCAACATCGAGGGCCGAAGGGCCTGTACTGCGCTGTAATGTTCTATGTTCTATAACTTTCAAAAGTTGATTTGGGGGCAGATGTTCGCAGGCAAAGGGATGGCTGGAAAAATGGAAGCCTTCAGAAGTGAGATAACGAGAGTCCAGAGACAGTATATTCCTGTCAGAGTGAAAGGAAAGGCTGGGTGGAATAGGGAATGCTGAATGATTAAACAAATTGATGTTTTGGTTAAGAAAAAGATGAAAGCATATGTCAGGGTATAGACAGGAGAGATCGAGTCAATCCTTAAAGGAGTATTAAAGCAGTAGGAGTATACTTAAGAGGGAAATCAGGAGGGAAAAAAGGGGACATGAGGTAACTTTGGCAAATAAGGTTAAGGAGAATCCAAAGGGATTTTATAAATATATTAAGGACAAAAGGATAACTAGGGAGAGAATAGAGCCCCTCAAAGATCAGTAAGGCAAACTGTGTGTGGAGCCACAGGAGGTGGGGAAAATACTAAACGAATATTTTGCATCAGTGTTTACTATGGAGAAGGGTATGGAAGATATCTGTCAATCTTTAAAATAGTTTGTTTACCCTACGTGTAGGAAAGTTGGAAAAGTTCTGTAACTGTAATTAAAAGTCTAATCTGCACAGCGATCTTGCCAAAAGAAATTTATTAACAGAAAACAGCTTCTTAAAGCGACTAAGCTTTCTTGACCTTTTCTAACATGGGTACAGGTTCTCTCCAAAGGTTACACAGGTTCACGTGATTTGAAGTTCACTTGGTCACACTTCCTCTCCCGAAGGCCTGGTGAAATGTGAGCCATCGTTTCTGGGAGGCGAACAGTGGGTTGAATTGCAAGCACTGCTCAAACCTTCCTGGTCTGTCGCCAGCAAGCTTGTGCCAGTTCTGCTGAAACCAGTATTGTGGATAACATTGTTTCCGATTGTTGGAGAGGCTCGTGAGGAGTTGCTTCCTTATCTTTCCCATAGACTAGGCCTGGAGAAGGCCATTTTTAAAAATTAAGATTCTTTTGGGAAGGGCTCAGGCTTCAGTGAGGAAGATTGCCAGCTGTGTTTGGAGACGGTTGAGGTGTGTCCTCTTGGGATTTTAAATGGATTTGAACAGGCTGGGACAGACTAATTAAAATCTCCAGTCAGGGTATTGAGCAAAAGGGAGTATCATTTTAAAATTCGAGCCAAGGCATTCGGGGGGGGGGAAAGTCAGGAAACACTTATTTCCATATCACAGTCAAAACTTTTATCTCAATCTCTCTAACTGCCTGTCCCCCACACTCTCTCTCTCTCTCTCTCTGTCTCTTTGTGTCTGGAAGCATATGTCAGGTATAGACAGGAGAGATCGAGTCAATCCTTAAAGGAGTATTAAAGCAGTCGGAGTGTACTTAAAGAGGGAAATCAGGAGGGCAAAAAGGGGACATGAGGTAACTTTGGCAAATAATGTTAAGGAGCATCCAAAGGGATTTTATAAATATTAAAGCACTCCAACCTAAAGCCCCTCCACCTGCATCTACCTATCACCTTCCCAGCTACGTTGCCCCCCCCCTACTGCCATTTGTCTCAGCCCCCTTCCCCACCCCCCCCCACCAACACACATTCCTGATGAAGGGCTTATGCCTGAAACATTGATTTTCCTGCTCCTCAGATGCTGCCTGACCTACTGTACTTTTCCAGCACCACTCTTAGAGTCATGGGGATGTACAGCATGGAAACAGACTCTTCGGTCCAACCCGTCCATGCTAACCAGATATCCCAACCCAATCTAGTCCCACCTGCCAGCACCTGGCCCATATCCCTCCAAACCCTTCCTATTCATATACCCATCCAAATGTCTCTTAAATGTTGTAATGTTACCAGCCTCTACCACTTCCTCTGGCAGCTCATTCCATACACATACCACCCTCTGCGAGAAAAAGTTACCCCTTAGGCCTCTTTTAGATCTTTCCCCTCCCACCCTAAACCTATGCCCTCTAGTTCTGGACTCCCCGACCCCAGGGAAAAGCCTTTCCCTAATTATCCTATCCACGCCCCTCATGATTTTACAAACCTCTATAAGGTCACCCCTCAGCCTCTGACACTCCAGGGAAAACATCCCCAGCCTGTTCAGCCTTTTCCAATAGCTCAAATCCTCCAACCCTAATAACATCTCTTGTAAATCTTTTCTGAACCCGTTCAAGTTTCACAATATCTTTCTGATAGGAAGGAGACCAGAATTGCACGCAATATTCCAACAGTGGCCTAACCAATGTCCTGTACAGCCGCAACATGACCTCCCAACTTCTGTATTCAATACTCTGATCAATAAAGGAAAGCATACCAAACGCCGCCTTCACTATCTTTTCAATCCTTCATAAAGTGCCCATGAAAGATTGGAATCAGCATAATCATTCAGGACTGTTCAAGTTAACATTTACTGCTCATCCCTAATTTAGCTCAAGGGCAATATTTGGTTTGACCATTTTAGAGTGAACCACTTTGCTGTGGTTCTGGAGTCACAGTCAGGCCAGACCAGGTCAGGAAAGCGGATTTTGTTCCTTCAAGGACAGTAGCAGCCCAGGTAGGACATTTTCCGACAATCAATGGTAGTCACCAGTTAGGCTTTCGGTTAAAAACTTCAGATCACATCTGACTGGAGCACCTGTTGGTTATCTGTGATTTCACAAGTTCCCTGGAGAATGAAATGCAAAGTAAATGGTGTGTGATTTTTCTTTTTCCCCTCTTTGACAGTGGTCTGTTGTTGCTGCTGAGGGTTAAGTTAGCTGTATGGAAGCACCAACGGGAAGACAGCACTATTCCGAAGATCTTTCATGACACAGTGCAGAAACACCCAGAAAAGGTTGCCCTCATTTATGAAGGGGTTGACGAAAAGTGGACTTTCAGGGACCTCGACGAGTATTCCAATGCCGTGGGCAACTTCCTTCGGGAGCAGGGCTATGGACCGGGTGATGTCATTGCCTTGTTCATGGAGAGCAGGCCGGAGTTTGTCGGGCTGTGGCTTGGGATGGCTAAAGTTGGAGTGGAGGGGGCACTGCTCAACTTCAATCTCCGCCTCGACGCACTCACTCACTGCCTGTCTGTCTCAGGAGCCAAGGCCATTATCTTTGGCGCAGAGATGAGCGATGGTGAGTCTGCAGTATACAGCTAAAAAGACAAGCGCCTGCAATTCACAGGCGCACACACACACACACACACACACACACACACACACACATCCACAGCATTCCCAATCATTTAACAGGGCGTTATGCAGCCAACTTGTACACAGCAGCCTGGAAAGAGCAAACGATTATACCTGTCACCATAAATACAGCATCGTTGTCAGTGCAGCACTCTCTCAGCTGGAGTGATGACCTGGACTTTGCACCTCTATTTCCCTGGAGTGGTAACTCTTTCCATCTCTGTGCTAGAGATCTCAATCAAGGACCTGCCCCCTATACCTATCGACCCTTAATGCAGAATATGGATCGGGCTAAAGGTGATGAGTGAAAGTCCGACACTGCCCTGGAAAATAGCCAAGGCTGTATCATCCAGTCTCTTAGCTAGATGCACTATTGTACTGCTCATTGTGTGGGCATAACAGGCTGCATGGTGTGTTTGGGTCATCCCGTGATACACAAGAGCTTGGCAGGAGGAAGTGAAAGCCTTACCGACAAGATGGACAGAGGTTTTCTTAGAAATGAGACCACTGACGATGCCTAACCCTTTGCCCAGTGCAATGTCCGCTTGGGATTGTTAGACCAGCCCAGGGCTTTCCAATTCTCAAAAAGTTGGAGAACAGGGTTCAATAGCGTCTTCCCAAAAGGAAAATGGCCCAGCTTTTACCAAGGGCTAGCTCATATAGAATGGGCCAAATGGCCTCCTGCTTTGTTAAATCCTGGCCCAAGTCCATGAAGTTTAATCTTGATTTATGAGGCTTCTTCTAAGTTAAGCCTCTTTCTGCACCAAACCTGCTCTGATTTGGGTTGGTCACAGAGTGTCACAGTGTTAGTTCTGTGGCCAGAATGCAGTAAACGCACCATGACTGCAGCAGGCTGGAAGTGTCGTCACTGCCTCGGGCTACACCTGATTGGTTTATGCCTTTTGTTTCTATTCCAGCCCTGTTAGAAGTGAATGGAATCCTAGGGAAAAAGATCCGGAGATTCTGCAGCGGAAGCTGGGATCCGAGTAAAGTTGCAGCAGGGACGGAGCACCTCGATCCGCTGCTCAGTGCGGCTTCCAAATACTTGCCGTCTCCTCCTCTGGGAATTGGATTCATGGGTAATGATGACTTTGATGCAGGATGATTTCGCGAATGTTAACACTGGTATCAGTGGGTATTTGGGCAAGTTGCCTCTTCTATATAATAGTGTGACACATTTGGTCTAATAGTGAAGTGCGTCCACCTAACTGCCCCTGTTGGAAGTTTTGATGTCTGCTTCAGTCATAAAGTTAACAATCACACAACACCAGGTTATAGTCCAACAGGTTTAATTGGAAGCACACTAGCTTTTGGACCGAATATCCTTCATCAGGTGGTCGTGGAGGGCTCAATCCTAACACACAGAATTTATAGCAAAAATTTACAGTGTGATGTAACTGAAATTATACATTGAAAAATTGATTGTCTGTTAAACCTTTCACCTGTTAAATACAGTGATAGTTTCACTTCTTTCATTTGTAAATCACAAAACCATTTTTTAAAAAGTTGCATTCTCGGGTTAGCTGTTAACAATGGTGATAGCTAGACAATATGTTGAAGGTGTTAGCCCCCTGTGTTCTCTGTCTATGCCATAATGTTTAGATTGATTCTAATCTAAAAAGTGAGATAACAGAGTTTTACATAAATTCATGCGGTTTTTGAGCTCAGAGTTCAACATGAATGTATGCAGTTTTTGAGCAAAGTACAATGTAACTCTGCAAGTACAAATTCACCCCACAAAATATATGTGTGCATGTGGGTCTGTGGGTCTGTGTGTCTGTGTGTGTGTGTGTGTGTGTGTCTGTCTGGGGTGGGGGTTGTGAGTGTGAGAAAGTGTGTGTGTGTGTGTGTGCAGTGAGTGCAGACCGTCTTAAGTCTGTGCGAGGGTGCGCAGCATCTCCAAATCATGCTTCAGTCATAGCTTTATACGGAATGGAAACAGACTCTTCGGTCCAACTCGCCCATGCCGACCAGATGTCCTAAATTAATAGAATCATAGAAGATAGGAGCAGGAAGAGGCCATTCAGCCCTTCGAGCCTGCTCCACCATTCATCATGATCATGGCCGCTTGCCCAACTTAATAGCCCAATGCTGCTTTCTCCCCATAATGTTTGGTCCCATTCCTCCCAGGTGCTGTATTTAGCTGCCCCTTGAATGCATTCAATGATCTAGTGCCATTTGGCAGCATTTGGCCCATATCCCTCTAACCCCTTCCTATTTGTATATTTTCCTGGCTCCCTTTATCCCCCACAGTTGAGGGCCCCTGCAATGCCCTTGCTCATATTGTAAATTCATTAGGGCCTATCTCAAGCATATGTGTCTTTCTTCAACCTAAACCGAACAAGGAACAGTGTTGGGTCCACGACTTTTTTGTCATTTATATAAATGATTTGGATATGAACGTAGGTATAGTTGGTACGTTTGCTGATGACACCAAAATTGGAGGTGTAGTGGACAGCAAAGAAGCTTACCTTAGACTAGATGGGCCCATGGGCTGAGGATTGGCAGATGGAGTTTAATTTAGATATATGTGAGGTGTAAATGCAAATCAGGATAGGACTTATACACTTAATGGTAATGCCCCAGGGAGTGTTGCTGAACAGAGACCTTGGAGTGCAGGCTCATAGCTCCTTGAAAGTGGAGTCGTAGGTAGATAGGATAGTGAAGAAGGTGTTTGGTATGCTTTCCTTTATTGGTCAGAGTATTGAGTACAGGAGTTGGGAGGTCATTTTGCGGCTGTACGCGACATTGGTTAGGCCACTGTTGGAATATTGCGTGCAATTCTGGTCTCCTTCCTATTGGAAAGATGTTGTGAAACTTGAAAGGGTTCAGAAAAGATTTACAAGGATGTTGTTAGGGTTGGAGGACTTGAGCTATAGGGAGAGGTTGAACAGGCTGAGCCTGTTTTCCCTGGAGCGTCGGAGGCTGAGGGGTGTCCTTATAGAGGTTTATAAAATCACAAGGGACATGGATAGGATAAATAGACAAAGTCTTTTCCCTGGGCTGGGGGAGTCCAGAACTAGAGGGCATAGGTTTAGGGTGAGAGGGGAAAGATACAAAGGGACGCAAGGGGCAATGTTTTCACACAGAGGGTGGTACGTGTATGGAATGAGCTGCCAGAGGAAGTGGTGGAGGCTGGTACAATTACAACGTGTAAAAGACATCTGATGGGTATATGAATAGGAAGGGTTTACAGGGATATGGGCCGGGTGCTGGCAGGTGGGACTAGATTGGGTTGGGATATCTGGTCGGGTTGGACCGAAGGGTCTGTTTCCATGCTGTACATCTCTATGACTCTATGACATTAACTCTGATTTCTCTCACCAGATTGCTGCCAGACCTGCTGAGCTTTTCCAGCAATTTCTATTTCTATTTCTGCACCTTGTACTGTGAAGTCAGCTTCCCGGCTGGTACGATGTATGTTGTGTGACTGCCGACAGCAGGTTTTCCTGTCTTTACTTGGTGGAATGCACTATATAATACCGATAACTTGCCGCACAATGTCTTTCTTGGCTTATAGCTGCTCGCTGGAGTGCTCTTTATACCACCACCTGACAGTGAGCTCAACGCACCTGTGTTCAGCTTAAAAAAAACACGGGTCAAGATAGTGAATTGGATTCTAAAAGGTTTTATTTGAGTAAAATAGGTTAATACTTTTACTGTTTTCCATTTATCCAAAACTGAAAAACTACACTCCATTGATTGATCTTTCAGTAATTCTTTGTAATTTATCCCTGCAGGACTGGTCAATAAAATTCTAGGCCACATCAAACTGACAAGTGTGAAAGCTTGCCCTTTGAGGTTCAGTACCAGTATTCAGTGCATTAATGGCAGCCGGATGCCATTCAGCAGATTCATATGGTAATTGACCAGTTAACAGGACAATGTTTCAATTCTTACAAAGCTACAGCACTGATCTCAGAGCTGAATAGCATTATCATGTGTGTGTATGTATGCGAGGAACTACACACCCTCTTGAGTGACTGCCTGCAAGAGAGACTTGTGTACCAGTGTCACACAGCTGGGGCTGTATACCAGTGATAACTTGTGCAGAAATGAAGTTTTCCATGACATTGCACAACAATGTGTGTGTGTTTTCACGCTGGGATCTGCCTAACCCCATCAATAGTGGCCCATATTTATAGGGCACCATCAGCGACATAAAACTTCGCAGAAGTGAATTCTCGAACAAAATTTGACACTGAAGCTCAAAGGACGATATTGGGTTTGGTGACTGAACACTTGCTCCACGGTAGGTTGCTATCCTGTCCTACGGGAGGTAGGAAGGTTAAGGGCAGAATACTCGAACATGAGGCTGGGGCAGCTGACGTGTGATGGCAGTGGTGAAACTGTGAAAGTGTAGAATGTGCAAGAGGTCGGATTTGAAGAAGATGCCAATTTACTCCCACCAAGAAATCGCTGTATTTGTATGTGTTTGCTGGTACTCTCTTTTTCGAAATTGCACACACTCCAATGCAATCTTCTCTTTTTTTTCTTTAAATGCATAAGTAAACAGGGAATGCTGTTGACAAATGACAGAAACTTCACAGGAGCACAGATTTGGAGAGCTCGCTGTCTGCAGGCCCTCAAGTGATCTCCTCACAACAAATGAGTGTTTCATCACTGTTCTAAACAGTGGAGCTCTGACAGAACCCATCCAGTTTTATTGATCATTAATTAGATTTTGTGACGTTTAGGTGACACGCCTCAGCCTTGCCTCTGATTTTATTTGTAGAGCTTTCTTACTCCATTAATGGGTTCTCTGCCTTCCAGACCCAAAAAGCCAAGGATTTTTGAGCTTGTCCACTTTCCTTCTTGCCAATTTGCCCAGTCCCTTGATGTTCTTTTCCTACTGGTGATTTCTGCTCACCTCAAGCCCTTGTGCTGTCTCCACTCCAGCACTTTACAAGCCACGATCAACTCCAAACACTTGATGGCACTTCATCTTTTGGAGTCACAGAGGGCTACAGCACAGAGAAAGGCCTTTCAGCCCAATCATAATTGGGCCGGTCAAAAACAGCCACCAAACAATTCTAATCCCACTGAATGGGCCCCACGTTGTTCTTTGGCAGGAGGTCCTTACACGGTGGTCTTTCCCCACCGTGCCTTGGCGGTAGCTGCTCCAAGCTTCAGTGTGTCCCTCAACATGTAGTCCTGGACCTTGGAATGTGCCAGTCTGCAACACTCAGTCAGGGTCAACTCCTTCAGCTGGAAGACCAGCAAGTTTCGGGCAGAGCAAAGTGCTTCTTTCACCAAGTTGATGGTCCTCCAGGCACAGTTGATGTTCACCTCCAAGTGCGTCCCGGGGAACAGACCGTAGAGCACAGAGTCCTCGTCATGGAGCTGCTCGGGACGAACCTTGACAAACACCACTACATTCTTCTTCAGACTTGCTTTGCATAGGCACATTCCAGAAGGAGGTGTGTGACAGTCTTGCCCCCCCCCCCCGCGCAGCCGCTTCAGGGCAGTGTGCCTTAAGGGACCAGTGGACATGCATATCAAGGTCCCTTTGACCATCACTGCTTCCCAGGATCCTGCCATTCATCATGGATACTCGCAGTAAAAATACACCTGCTGTTAGCCAGGATAGTAGCACAATGATTATAAAACTGGACTAACAGCTATGCATGTTGCAATTGGGTGGGAGGTAGGTGAGCTGCCTCCTTTCCATCTCCCTGATTGTCTGCAACAATGATTCTGCAAACTAGGTCATTTGGGGTCTGGGAGTACTATTTTATCGCACTCTCTGATGGGTAGTGTGCGTTCTCCACACAGCTTTGCAACAGTCTGCAACCAGGAGCAGCCAGAAACAGAGCAGGGATAATATAGTGTTTAAAGATGTGCATTAACGTATTGCATTACTTCCTGAAATGCTTTCCCCATGAAAACAGGCCAGTAACGTCCTCATTTGTGTAAAGTGACATGTTCAATGAACAATGACACTGAAGTTGATATGACAGAGTTTGAAGTCTCACATTGAATCTGTCCTGCTGCATATGGTGTGGATTGGTTGTGAACACAAGTCAATCTTTTAAAAATAGACCAAACCAGACGTTTGATCTTGTGATTGAAACTTGCAGTCTGAAATGTCTAAACAAATTCATTGACTTCTCCTTCACTTGGTGAATTTTCAAGCAGCTAACTTTGCCTGGATTCCCGACAGTTGAACAATAGTCTTGGAAGTAGTGTGCCCGGTTAAAAGTTAATGTCACAGCAGAAATGCAGACTACTTATAGAGTGTGAAATGGGGTGGCATATGTGTCCTTTTGACTTTGTTTTCTGAATTGGACTAAAACTATTATACAGTCTTTATCAGAGGTATCAGGGAATTGTTCTGTGCATTCTTTTTTCCCCACTTGAATTAGTTGTACAGCAGAAGGTGTACTTTTCAAATCTTCTCACTCTCTGAATATATTTTCCGCCTGAGTCATATCCATAAACACCCAACAAAGAAAGATGACAGGAGCCAGCAACGAGTTCAACCTTTCACCGACTTCACGTGACTGGGCGAATTGTGACCTTTGTCCCACTTGAGGGAGAATATCCAAGTGAGTCAGAGCATTGTCACTGAGGCCTAAAAGAACCCTCGGAGTAAGCCTCACCATCCCTTCCACTCCCTCCACCCACCCGAACCTAAACCCCTCAAAAACAACATGCAAATGTATTTGCACAGAAATTCGGTGAGCAGTAGTCTGTCTACTTGGAGTTTTTTTTTTCAAGAATATTGTTGGCAGCTTTATCAAGATGGTCCTTCCATATTGGAAGGATGGTCACAGTCTGTGCTGGAAAAGTTCAGTTTTTCTATATTAATAGTTGTAGAATCATGGAGTACAGGCCATTCAACCTAACGGGCCTGTACTTTCTGATTCATCCCACTCCTCCATTCATAGCCGGGCATATTTCTACCTTTCAAATATCGATCCACTTGCCTCTGTGAAGGTTGCACATGACCTTCCACTGTCATTGAAGTTAAAAATCACACTGCACCAGTTTATAGTCCAACAGGTTTATTTGGAAGCACTAGCTTTCGGAGTGCGCTCCTTCATTAGGTAGCTACCTGACGAAGGAGCAGCGCTCTGAGAGCTAGTGCTTCCAAATAAACCTGTTTGGTGTCCTGTGATTTTTAACTTTGTCCACCCCAGTCCTACACTGACACCTCCACATCACTGTCATTGAAAGCAGTGCATTCCAGTAGGGGTTCCAGCAGCCACTCCGAGGCCCTAGTGATGCAACGTTTCCGACACAGTACAAAAGGTGGATTATGCTTCCCTCTTTGCAGTAGAACAGGTTTCATTCTATTCGTGAAGTCTTTTAGACTTTTTAAAAATTAATGTTCTCGAAATAAAATCACACATCTTGAGCATTGTGGCTTTAATACTTGGACGGTGGTTTTTTGCAAGAGGTGAATCTGATACAATGGAGATATTTATGGGACTCTTGTGCCCTGTCAGATTGTTCATTTTTATCTTATTAATGAAAAGCCACACCAGAGACTGCATTAGTTGATGTACATCTAACTGATTTCAGTTCATGCCATTCAGCTGTTGCCTTGTATTTAATGAGTGGAAAAGTGGCCGTTTGCACAGAGTATGGTTGCAGTGCGCTGCCAGTAACCGTTTCAGTTACAGACACTGTCTTCGAGATTGAGCTAAGGTGGCTTGCAGGAGTTGTGATGGTGACTTGCTCAGGCTGCAATCATCAAACTGAGCCAAAGCTAATCTATCAAGGCAGAGTTGGGAAGTTTTCTCATGTCGTTTATCACACACCAGGTGTCAGCTGATTTAAAAATAGCCACTCTTCTGAAATTGCGACGAGATTCTTGTTGACAGGTGATTTTTTATTTGAGTGTTTTTTCTTACTGACCTTTCACGTGATTCTGATCACCAAACATCATAATCGTCACACGGAGAAACCAGACAAGACAAAACTCAAACAGGAATACAATCTGGAGGCAGTGGCCTAGTGGTATTATCACAGGACTGTTAATTCAGGGACCCACGTAATGTTCTGGTTCAAATCCTGCCACGGCAGATTGAATCCAATACAAGTCTCGAATTAAGAATCTAATGAAGACCACAGGAATCATTATTGATTGTTGAAACAACTCATCTGGCTCGTTTAATGTCCTTTGGGGAAGGAATCTGCTGTCCTTACCTGGCCCGGCCTACATGTGACTCCAGACCCACAACAATGTGGTTGACTCTCAGTGAGGCCCTCATGCTGGTTTAAAAAAAACTTCCAGGTCTAATCCCAGCAGCTGCGGAATGAGCGTGAGCCTGAGATTTAGTGCCTGTATGTTCTGCTCAGCTGTGAGCAGGATTTCTTTGAAATTCAAGAGCAATTTGTTCCCTAATTGGTCAGAAAGTGCCCACGTTTTAGGGCCGGCATTGGCTTCCTAGAATTGGAAAGCCGTTTGGCCTTCCCTGCCGAAACTGGGCATCTGACATCGTCGGACCACCTTTATTCCCTCGGTTCCAAGTTTTGAAATCTTCGGTTGTCACCCCCTTCCCAACAACTTTTTGACAGGGTGGGGGGGGGTGGGGGGAAGAGTTTGGAATTTCCATCTCCTCAGCTAGGCTAATGCCTAGGATGTCCTGATGTTAAGGATGACTAATATCCTTTAGGGAAGGAAATCAGCCATCCTTACCTGGTCGGGCCTACATGTGACTCCAGACCCACAGCAACGTGGCTGGCTCTTAACTGCCCTCTGGGAATTAGGGATGGGTAAATAAATGCTGGGCCCAGCCAGTGACATCACCTCCCATAAGTGAATAAAAAGAAGTGGAACTTGAGTTGTTGGGTAAGGATTGAGATGTTGGGATTATATGCAGAGGAATGTAAGTTAAGTTTTAATTTAGTTTGTTTTTAAATGATGATGAATTTTAACATGATGAATGGCAAAGGACTGTTTTCTTTCGTTCAGCAGTGTCTGCCCAGGCGATGTCACACTAGAATTGTAGCCAAAAGATTAGTGAGTGCAATTAATTAATTTCATTTCACTGAGGACTGTTGGGAATATGGGTTTGGCTTGCAGGGAGGGGTTGAGGTCAGTGAATGATGGATCTAAAAAGAGAAAGTTAGGTAAATATTTAAAAACAGAGGAACATACAGGACTGTTGAGCATAGACGGAGCAGTGGGATTCGGTTCGGATTGTAGCAAAGAACTGGCCATGAATTAAAATCAGAGTACTCATTCTACTGTAAACATCAGCCCGACTGTTGACCAGTTGATTTTTCAAAACTTTCCCTCCTGGGATGTGGGCATCACTGGCTGGCTATCCCTCCTTAATTACTCTTAAGGTGAGCTGCCTTTGGACCACTTGCAGTGTATTCATTCAATTCCATTCTATTAATGTTTCAGTAGTGACTTCTGTAGTGACCAGATTAGATTTTCATCTTCGAGAGCTTATATATGTACAACGAGCTTTTCATTTCTAGCTGCTGGTTGCAACTGGTTCTGTCTTTTCCAGCCAGTGTAACCGAAAAGGCTGGGCTGTCTCGCACACAGGTTTGCTTGATCCCCCCCAAACCCTGACAAGCTGCAGTCAAACAGTAGGGAGACTGGGCTGAACTTCCAACAACTGCCCTGTGACACATATTGTTTGTTAATTTCCAATCCCGGGGTGAATTGTCAGTCTCTGAGGCCTTGTATTTTAGACCAGCCGTCTATCCTTGATGCTCTGACAGTATGTTTCCTCCCCAGTGTATGAGAGAAGCATGTGAACAACGCTGGCTAATGGGATGCTATGACCGAGGGTTAATTCCTATTAGAGGAAGCAGTGTAAGGGGTTGTACGTTTGATGCATACATGACTGCCAATGGCCATGTGTCTGACTGTCAGGGAAATCGGTCTTTTTTCCCTTTCATTGCAAATGACACTGGGCAAGTATCACCTGGTTCATGATACACCATCCTTTACCTCCTGTACCCTGCTGTTACTGATACACCATCCTTTACCTCCTGTACCCTGCTGTTACTGATACACCATCCTTTACCTCCTGTACCCTGCTGTTACTGATACACCATCCTTTACCTCCTGTACCCTGCTGTTACTGATACACCATCCTTTACCTCCTGTACCCTGCTGTTACTGATACACCATCCTTTACCTCCTGTACCCTGCTGTTACTGATACACCATCCTTTACCTCCTGTACCCTGCTGTTACTGATACACCATCCTTTACCTCCTGTACCCTGCTGTTACTGATACACCATCCTTTACCTCCTGTACCCTGCTGTTACTGATACACCATCCTTTACCTCCTGTACCCTGCTGTTACTGATACACCATCCTTTACCTCCTGTACCCTGCTGTTACTGATACACCATCCTTTACCTCCTGTACCCTGCTGTTACTGATACACCATCCTTTACCTCCTGTACCCTGCTGTTACTGATACACCATCCTTTACCTCCTGTACCCTGCTGTTACTGATACACCATCCTTTACCTCCTGTACCCTGCTGTTACTGATACACCATCCTTTACCTCCTGTACCCTGCTGTTACTGATACACCATCCTTTACCTCTTGTACTCTGCTGTTCAATCTGAAGGTAAGAGATAATCAAATGCAGCGTTTAATTATATTAACAATGAAAACCGTTGGCCTTTTATAGATATGGAAATCGTAGAGGCTTGGGCCAATGTTCACTGCTCAGTTTTGTTTGACCGTGTACTGTTGTTGGGGTGGTTAGCCAGTGCAGCTCAAACTCCCTGTATTTCTCTATGTAACAGTTAAGACCTGGGACCTATGAGAAAAGGGGCAATTATGTTTCTTGTGATAATCATTCCAATGTGGGGACTGTGCTTGACATATAGCTGGAATTGTGTGGCAATTGGAAGATGAGAAGCAAGTTGCTGTATAAACATGCTGCAGCTGATTTCCCTCTCTCCCTGTCCTCTTTACAGATCGTCTTTTTTACATCTACACGTCTGGCACCACGGGTATGCCGAAAGCGGCCATTGTAGTACACAGCAGGTATGTGCTGGGACTGAGCAGCACAGCAGAGAGCAGTGGCTGTTTCAGCTCTGACAGTTCAGACTTTACACTGGCAATGTTGACAGATTAACAAGAGGGGAGGGAGCAAAAGTCTTTTTTTTTGGTGGATTACGATCCGAATACGATGCTTGAGAAACAAAGTCAGCAGCAACTTTGCAAGAGAATCGGATGAATACTGAACTGGGTGGGGGGGTGGGAGAGAGGGGGAGCGAGATTTGACAGCTCTTTCAGAAGTGACAAAACGGCCCTTTTTTGTGCTCTTATCATTTGGTGCACCTCAACAATGGGAAAGGCGTTATTCACCAAGACGTTAAGTTGAATCTTTGTCTCGGGTTTTAGCACCCCGTGACACACCCAGTGCAGCAGAGCCTGGATGGGGATTTCTCACCTCAGTTAGTTGGCCTGCTTGCTCTGTGGGATACAAAGCCCTGCTTTTTCCCTCCATTCTACTCATAGGTGGGTGTGCTTGCTTGTAGGTACTACAGGATGGCTGTGTTTGCTTATTATGGATTCCGAATGAAGCATGATGACATTATTTATGACTGTCTGCCCCTGTATCATTCAGCAGGTAAGAAGTCATGATATCATTCCTGCTTATCAGAGTGCTGGCCATTTGGTGGTATTCATGTGTTAGTTATGGTATGAGGTGGCGCAGCAAATACCTGGTCAGCCTGGGTGAGTTGGCTCAATGAGTCGTGCTTCCATGCTGTACAGCTCGATGACTCGACCTGCATGCCCCAGTCCACCATTCTTTTGGTGTCTGCCTTCCATCTCCCCCTATTCCCACATCAGATTCTCAGCTCGACTGACCCTAGTAGAATCGCTAATTGAAGGTTCCGCTCAGAGAAAGTCACTCTAACGAAAGGAGAACACATTCTATTTGTTATTGTTAAGGTAAAAACAAAGAACTGCAGGTGCTGGAAATCGTTTAAAAAAAAACAGAATTTGCTGGAGAAACTCTGCAGGTCTGGTAGCTGTGGAAAGAGAAACAACATTAACATTTCGAGTCCGGTGACCCGGTTCTGACGAAGGGTCGCTGGACCCGAACAGTAACTCTGCTTTCCCTGCACCGATGCTGCCAGACCTGCTAAGTTTCTCCAGCAATTTCTGTCTTTGTTCCTTTTCTTCATTATTGCTTCGCATCCACACAGTTTCTCACTTGCTGAGAGTGTGTTGCTGGCAAAGCACAGCAGGTCAGGCAGCATCCGAGGAGCAGGAGAATCGATGTTTCGGGCAGACCCGTTCATCAGGAAAGGGTTCTGGCCCGAGATGTCGATTCTCCTGCTCCTCGGATGCTGCCTGACCTGCTGTGCTTTTCCAGCAGCACCCTCTCAACTCTGATCTCCAACGTCTGCAGACCTCAGTGTCTCCCAGTTTCCCACTTGTCAGGTTGCAGTGGATTGAGCTCCGTTTAAACATCTCATCGAACGGGTGGCACCTCCTACACTGCGTCATTCCTTCAGCACTGGACTGGAGCGCTGCCTACATTATCACTCCTGTCTCTGGTTTGGGGTTTAAGCTCAGGCCGGGCTGGAAGCTCATGTCACTGAGTGATGTGGGAGAGTAATGAATGGAAATGGTGAACAGTCTCCCATGCATTAAATTGTTCCATGTTTCTTCCAAAATATCCCAGCTAGTAGGACAGACCAGAAGAATCTCTTGGATTCTGCCTTGCTTTATTTCAGAATTCCCGCATATTATTTAGCTTTTGCATAATCATTTCAATCTTTGAGGGGTTTGAAGTAAATTCGCCAAGTATATACCTGGGTGCTGTTCATTACAGTGAAATGCTTAACTCCCCCAAATTACAGCTTTGTCTCCCTGGAGTCTCCCTCCTTCCAATGTGAAATATTATCACACGAGAGATCCCTCACAATTCATTAAATGTTGCAACAAGGGTAGGTGCTACGTTGCAGCTAATAAAGTCTTCAGTCCGTGAACTCTTTGCTCATCTGTTTATGCCTTGTGAGTGTAATTACGTCTCACATGCTCGGAATTCCTTGCATTTTGGGAGTAGACATGTCTCTGAATCTGTAAACTGAAATAAAAGCAGAAGGCAGTGCACTCTTCAACTCTGTTCATCCAGAATCTGGGCGTCTGTGCAATTGTCTTGCAATGCCTATTTTTAATTAAAATTGTTATGAGGCAGAGGCATACTTAAAAAGCCAGCATGGCAATAATTTATTTACAGTTACAACCAATTGGAATGGATAGCAAAGCATGGGGCCTATATGAATGAACAATAGCTTTCATTGACAACGTATCTTTAATGTAGTTAAAATGTCCCAGGCACGTCACTGGAGCATTCTCAAACACCAAGCCCTGTGTGTTGTAACAACAGCTGCCCAAAATAGAGGTCAGAGAGGATGTTAAGGAAAGGTGAGGTGGGGAAGTTTGTGGGGGCAATTCCACAGCATTTAGGAGCTTGGAAACTGAGGGTGACCACTAATATTGAAACAACGGAGAGACCATAATCTGAGGAGTGCAGGTACGAGGAGGGCTGAAAGGCTGGCTGAGTGTGGGGTCACACAAGTGAGGGGTTATGGTTTTAGGGATAAGAACTATCGCCAAAACATTGACAATATAAAAGAAAAAAAAACGTCCTCATTAGACTTCTTATCAAACAAGCATGTTGTGCCTTGGAGACTACGCTCACACGTGATCCGCAGACTTCCCTGTGCCAACCTGTTACTGAGTTTTCAGTGCAAGCGAGAGTGTTTTTTTGAAAGGATGTGTCCCCATTCTGTCAACAGGCAACATAGTTGGTGTGGGACAGTGCATCCTGCACGGCCTGACTGTTGTGATCAAAAAGAAGTTCTCGGCAAGTCGATTCTGGGATGACTGCGTGAAGTACAACTGCACTGTGAGTGTTTACAAGCCTCTCTCTGTGCTGTGCACACTCGGGGGTTTCTGTTCGCTTCCAGCTGAGCACCCACATCTCCCCCTCCACCCACATTGGCCTGGCTCCCTGCCCGTTTGCACTGAAAGTGCTCAGGAACAGGATTGTGTGAGAAAAAATACAGCCCGCAGTCGGCCATTCAGGCCTTCAAGCCTATGACCATTGAACAAGGTGGAGGGTGATCTATTTCCTTTCCACTCCACTCCACTTTACTTGCCCAATCCCCATGTTTCTTGACTCCGTTAATGCTTACAAAATGTCAGCCTTGAATATCTCACAATGGCAGAAGTGTTGCAATATAGAAGGACCCATTGCGTCTGCGCTGGCTCTCTGAATGAACACCTCATCTACAGCTATTCTCCCACCTTCTCCCCATAATCCTCCTTGTTCCTTTTAAATGACCATTTGAGGTTTTCCAAAGAAACTTAATTGTACCTGCCTGCACACCACTCACAGGCGGTTCATTCCAGACCACAGCCCCTTAGTTGTAGAGTTATAGAGGCGGATAGCACAAAAGCAAATCCTTCGAGCCAACCAGATATATTAAATTTATCTAGTCTGATTTGCCAGCATTTGGCCCATATCCCTCTAAACTCTTCCTGTTCATGTCCTCATCCAGATGTTGTAATTGTATCAGCCTCCACCACTTCCTCTGGCAGCTCTCTACACACACACACACACACCACTCTCTACGTGAAAAAGTTGCCCTTCAGTTCTCTTTTTAAATCTTTCTCCTCTCACCTTATACTTACGTCCTCTAGTTTTAGATTCCTCCCACCTTGGGGAAAAGACCTTGTCTATTTATCCTATCCGTGCCCCTCATGATTTTGTAAACCTCTATAAGGTTACCCCTCAGCCTCCATCGCTCCAGGGAAATCAGCCCCAGCCTGTTCAGCCTCTCCCTATAGCTCAAACCCTCCAACCCTTGTTAACATCCTTGTAAATCTTTTCTGAACCCTTTCAAGTTTCACAACAACTTCCCTACAGCAGAGAGACCAGAATTGCCTGCGGTATTCCTAAAGTGTTTTAACCAATGTCCTGTATAGCTGCAATCTGACATCCCAACTCCTGTACTCAAAGCACTGAACAATAGAGGCAAGCGCACAAACACTTTCTTCACTGTCCTGTCCTACTTTCAAGGAGCTATGAACCTGCACTCCAAGGTGTTTTTGTTCAGCAGCATTCCCCAGGACCTTACCATTAAATGTATACGGCCTGCCCTGATTTGCCTTTCCAAAATGCAGCACCCCACATTTATCTAAATTAAAGTCCATCTGCCAGTTCTCGGTCCATTGGCCTATCTGATCAAGGTTCCGTTGTAACTGTCCACTAAAGCTCCAATGTAAGTGTCGTCTGCAAATTTACTAACTATCCCTCCTATGTTCACATCCAAATCATTTATATAACTGACAAAATACTACTGGTTACAGGGATCCAGTGTGAAAACACCTGTCCACCACCACCCTCTGTCTCCTGCCTTCAAGCCAATGTTGTCTCCAAATGGCTAGTTCTCCCTGTATTCCATGTGATGTCACCTTGTTAACCAATCTACCATAAATAAGCTTGTCCAACGCCTCCCTAAGACCATATAGAGATGCCCACCACTCTGCCCACATCAATCCTCTTTGTTACCTCTCCAAACAACTCAATCAAATTAGAGAGATGATTTCCCACGCACAAAGCTCCATATTGACTATCCCTAATCAGTCCTTGCTTTTCCAAATGCATGTAAATGTCCGTCAGAATCCCCTCCAACAACCTGCACACCACTTCTCTGCTTGGATGTTAATATGTGACAGTTGCTCTTCAGATCGTCCAGTACATCGGTGAGATTTGCCGGTATCTCCTTAACCAACCGGTCCGCCTGGCTGAAAGCCAGCACCACATCCGTATGGCGATTGGTAACGGCCTGAGACCCTCGGTCTGGGAGTCCTTCACCAGTCGCTTCCGCATCAAGCAGATGGCAGAGTTCTATGGGGCGACTGAGTGCAACTGTGCCATCGCCAACCTGGACGGCAAGGTGGGTTCTCACTCTGGAACTAACCCAGGCTCCCCAATGGGATGTTTATTTTGGGGCTGGGCAGTGAATGAGAGAATGGGCATTAGGAATGACTTGAGAAGAAAGATTCCATTGACCGTTTTGGGATAGGGATTGAAACACATGCCATTGCAATTAAGGGTCAAGAGTGTGGTGCTGGAAAAGCACAGCAGGTCAGGCAGCATCCGAGGAGCAGGAGAATCAACGTTTCGGGCATAAGCCCTTCATCCCTTAAAATGGCCACCCAAGTGGACAGGGTTGTTAAGAAAGCATATGGTGTTTTGGCTTTCATTAACAGGAGGGTTGAGTTTAAGAGTTGTGAGATCTTGTTGCAGCTCTATAAAACTCCACTAGGAATACTGCATCCAGTTCTGGTCGCCCTATTACATGAAAGATGTGGATGCTTTGGAGAGGGTCCAGAGGAGGTTTACCAGGATGCTGCCTGGACTGGAGGGCTTATCTTATGAAGAGAGATTGACTGAGCTCAGACGTTTTTCATTGGAGAAAAGGAGGACGAGAGGGGACCTAATTGAGATATACAAGATAGTGAGAGGCATAGATAGAGTCGATAGCCAGAGACTATTTCCCAGGGCAGAAGTGGCTAACATGAGGGGTCATAGTTTTAAGCTGGTTGGAGGAAAGTATAGAGGGGATGTCAGAGGCAGGTTCTTTACACAGAGAGTTGTGAGAGCATGGAATGCGTTGCCAGCAGCAGTTGTGGAAGCAAGGTCATTGGGGACAGTTAAGAGACTCCTGGACATGCATATGGTCACAGACATTTGAGGGTGCATACATGAGGATCAGTGGTCGGCACAACATTGAGGGCTGAAGGGCCTGTTCTGTGCTGTACTGTTCTATGTTCTATGTAATTAAAATATCAGTTTGGCCACATATGCTCCTAAGATGCACACTTAGCTCTCTTATTTATGTTAGTTATTCCATACAGAATCACTGTTCTCCTCCTGTTTTTTTCTACAGGTAGGTGCCTGTGGGTTTAACAGCCGCATCTTGCCCCAGGTCTATCCTATCCGTCTGCTGAAGGTTAATGAAGATACCCTCGAGCTTATCCGAGGTCCCAATGGGCTGTGTATCCCCTGCAAACCAGGTAATCATCAGGATTCGCAGTTGCCAAAGAGCTAATCCATTCCAGAGGGATGTTCTAGATGAGTCTGTGCTTGTGTTTCCAGGTCATTAGCCACCAGTGCCCCCAACCCAGCCCCATTCCCTGCAAAAGCAGCACACAGTTCAGGATCGGCCCTGCAGATTTCATGGAAACTAGCTCAGCTTGCTCGACCTCACTCTCCTGGGAATCCTGAGGGCCAGGACAGAGTGGGAGCACTTTCCAATTCTGAGATGAACTCAAAACAGGGACTCGACTGTTAGAAAGACTAGGGCGATATACCTGCTGTACTGATTGGAATGATGTCAACCAGGGTGGACCTCATACAATGTAAGTTCCCTGATTGCGGCTGTTACCCAGGTCCAATCAGGGAGCCCTGGCTGACAGATACAAACAGGAGGGTCAGGGGTCCTGCTCACTCTAGGAGCCAGCTCTGAGTGAGCTGGGTCAGTGTCACGCACTATGAGTCTGTAAATAGTGGGTGACTTGATGATGGGATACTGGCCTTTGTGGAGTTATTTCACCTACTATTGTGTGAAGTTGTCACCATCTAGTGGCGTTGAGCAGAATTGTGCCTGATGTTTATTACATTATGAAGGCACTTAATTGGAAGTGTTTGTAAGTAAACCAATCCCACATCGCTCTGTTGCAAATGCCAGGCTTCTTGTATTTTTTCGCCCCCTCCCAATCTCCTTGCAGGCTTTCACTGCTTAGATCGATACCACGTGTAAAGAAGCCGTGGTGTTTTGCTATCAGTGCGGTGGTTTTCTGCAATGCTAAGTGTTTGTCTCCTGTTTGTATCCCAGATATCATTGCTGCAGCCAACCTTCCCCTGAAACTAGGACACAATGTTCTTGTTTCACCTTCTTCACTCTGCTTCAGGAATTATAGAATACTGACGAGAGAAAGAGATCTTGAAAGAATCTGACTAGATTTCCAAAAGTGTTTTTGTTTTCTAATTTATTCAGAGCGTTGCTGGCTGGGCCAGCATTCATTGGCTCTCCTTAACTTCCCTTAACAGGACAGTGCCTTTGTGCAGTCCTTGGGGTGTGTGGACTGCCATCGAGAGTGTGGTGCTGGAAAAGCACAGCAGGTCAGGCAGCATCCGAGGGGCAAGAGAATCGACATTTCGGGCATCAGCCCTTCATCACAAATGAGGCTTGTGGGCCGGGGGTGCTGAGAGAGATGAAGTCTGTGTATGGACAGCCACAGAGCTGTTAGGAAGAGGGGTCCAGGATTTTGACCCAGTGACAGTCAAGGAACATCAATTATATTTCCAAGTCAGGATGGAGTGCGGCTTGTCAATTGACTGTGGTGCCTTTTGGAACACCTCAAAAGCCCAAAAGGTACGACAGAGGTGCTCAAAAGTCCTCCCTCTCCGTGTGTGAATGCTCTTATTCAGTCAGTCTTGGTTCGCCAGCTCCCGGCAGTTCCAGCCCATGGGCCTACACGAAGTGGAGTCTCCAGTGAATTCCTCCAACCTTTGACCTTTTTCTCCTTCTCTTGAGCCAGGTGAGCCGGGGCAGTTGGTCGGCCGCATTAACCAGCAGGACCCCCTTCGCCGGTTTGATGGCTACGCCAACGAGTCTGCCACAAGCAAAAAGATTGCATACAACGTCTTTAGGAAAGGAGACAGCGCCTACCTGTCAGGTACAAACTGGGGTAAAAATACAACTAATGGCCCACAGGGTGAGCGCAGCGGGTTTTACATACGTTCTCTCTTGCTACCCGTTTCATCCATAACTCATTGACACATTTGCCTCGGAGTCAGAAAGTCTAAGTTCCATCCTTAAGATGTGTGCACCAAATCCAAACAAACCCCCCTTGCTGCCTTGCTGTAACAGTGCTCTCTTTCAGGTGAGATGTGAAGCCAAGGCCTAATTCACCTACCCGCCCACCCCACCTCAAGTGACGTGAAAGATCCCACAGTCCCACTTGGGATGAGTTGGGTGAGGAGTGATCTCCCTGGTGTTCAGGTCAATATTTATATTGTAACCAACGTTGGTTATAAAAGTGATTGTAGTCATTATCTCCTTGTTAGATGTGGTAGCTTGCTGTGCCCAAATGGTT
This sequence comes from Chiloscyllium punctatum, assembly GCF_047496795.1. NCBI lineage: Eukaryota > Metazoa > Chordata > Chondrichthyes > Orectolobiformes > Hemiscylliidae > Chiloscyllium > Chiloscyllium punctatum. The sequence continues at coordinate 58,679,099 of NC_092784.1, forward strand.
GCAATGTGTCCCATGAGTGCTCGCAACACTTGACAAAGCCTTCATTGCCTGCTAAATGCCATCCTGCACGAGACTGTTTGTTTCAGTGGGTGGTACTCTCCCCTCTGTCATCACAATCGCAGAAGTTACGGTGACACTCCAATGTGGTATCAATGAAACATTGAACCCTGGCCCTGACTTACCTTCAACTTAATGCCTAATCTTCCAGAGCATTGTTCGAAGCCACCCAAAGGTCCTGGCTTACAAGTTGGTGGGATTTTGCAGGAGGCATTTGCTGACACGACAGTGGCTATGCTCTGTTGCCTGTTAGGTTCCTGTAATCCTGCCCAGCAGTTCTTAAGTTTGTTTTTTTGATTTTCCGATCTTGTCTTGCTGAGTGACTTGAACGTGAAGCATTCGTGTTTCTGGAGTGGGATGTTCCGGTGCAATTCCGGAGTGCCTTGTAATTCTCTCCGTGCGTTGTCTGCGGCTTGCAGGGGACGTGCTGGTTATGGACGAGCTCGGCTACATGTACTTCAAGGACAGGAGCGGCGACACCTTCCGCTGGCGAGGGGAGAATGTCTCGACCACTGAGGTGGAGGGCTGCCTGAGTCAGCTCCTGAACATGACCGACGTGGCAGTGTACGGGGTGGAAGTGCCAGGTAGGCAGCCTCTTCTGATCTCCTCACCATTCCCCTCCTTCAACCCCTGGGTTCAATACTCCTCAAGCGCTGTTGGGCAGAGCGTGGAAACTCTACCACAGTAGGCCAGGCATCTCTGTATCTCTCTCGTAAGATTGCAGAAAGGCTGTTTCGAGAACCAAGGGACACGGTCGCTGGATGAGGGGGCAGCTATTTAGGATTGAACTGAGGGCGAATCTGGGGAAAGATCTGCTGCAGAAAGCTATGGAGGCTATTAGCGAGTTTTGGAAAGATTTATACTTCAGGTTGAGGTTCTGGATGTAGGTTTGTTCACTGAGCTGAAAGGTTCGTTTTCAGACGTTTGGTCACCACTCTAGGTAACATCTTCACTGGGCCTCCGAATGGTGGCATGGCCCGCTTTCTATTTGTGTTTAGGTTTCCTTGGGTTGGCGATGTCATTTCCTGTGGTGGTGTCGTTTCCTGTCCTTGATTGAGGCGATGTTCAAGGCCGAGATTGTTAAAACATGAAGGGATACAGGGATAGTGCGGGTAAACAGGAGTGAATGAGAAGATCAGACATTTGAATACAGAGCAGGCTCAAAGATCTGCTCTTGCTTATACTAAGGTTTATCTCAACATGACTTAGCTGCTAATTGGAACCCATCTTGATGAAGTGCTGCTTGGCTACTTAATCATATTGCTATTGTACGTGCAACACAATCGTGGTCGGGAGACAGTTCCAGGATTCTGACCCAGCAATACTGAAGTAACAGCGATATATTTACACATCAGGATGTTGAGTGGCTTAGAGGGCAACTTGTAGGTGGGAGTGTTCTATTATACCTTAGGCCCTTGTCCTTCTAGATGTCAGATGTTGCAGATTTAGGAAGGTACAGTCAGAAGAGCCTGGGTGTTACTCCACTGTATCTTGTAGATGGTACACTCTGTTCCTGTCAATGGTGCCGTCTGTTCCTGTTGATGGTGCGCTCTGTTCCTGTCGATGGTGCACTCTGGGTTCCTTTCGATGGTGCCCACCATTCCTATCGATAGTGCCCTCTGTTCCTGTCGATGGTGCGCTCTGTTCCTGTCGATGGTGCCCCCCGTTCCTATCGATGGTGCCCCCCGTTCCTATCGATGGTGCCCCCCGTTCCTATCGATAGTGCCCTCTGTTCCTATCGATAGTGCCCCCCGTTCCTATCGATGGTGCCCCCCGTTCCTATCGATAGTGCCCTCTGTTCCTGTCGATGGTGCGCTGTGTTCCTATCGATGGTGCGCTGTGTTCCTATCGATAGTGCCCCCCGTTCCTATCGATGGTGCCCCCCGTTCCTATCGATGGTGCCCTCTGTTCCTGTCGATGGTGCGCTGTGTTCCTATCGATGGTGCGCTGTGTTCCTATCGATGGTGCGCTGTGTTCCTATCGATGGTGCGCTGTGTTCCTGTCGATGGTGCGCTGTGTTCCTGTCGATGGTGCGCTGTGTTCCTGTCGATGGTGCGCCCTGTTCCTGTCGATGGTGCGCCCTGTTCCTGTCGATGGTGCCCCCCGTTCCTGTCGATGGTGCGCTCTGTTCCTGTCGATGGTGCTCCCTGTTCCTGTCGATGGTGCTCCCTGTTCCTGTCGATGGTGCCCCCCGTTCCTGTCGATGGTGCCCTCCGTTCCTATCAATGGTGCGCCCTGTTCCTGTCGTTGGTGCGCCCTGTTCCTGTCGTTGGTGCGCCCTGTTCCTGTCGTTGGTGCCCTCTGTTCCTGTCGTTGGTGCCCTCTGTTCCTATCAATGGTGCGCCCTGTTCCTGTCGTTGGTGCGCCCTGTTCCTGTCGTTGGTGCCCTCTGTTCCTATCGATGGTGCGCCCCGTTCCTGTCGATGGTGCGCCCCGTTCCTGTCGATGGTGCGCCCCGTTCCTGTCGATGGTGCGCCCCGTTCCTGTCGATGGTGCGCCCCGTTCCTGTCGATGGTGCGCCCCGTTCCTGTCGATGGTGCGCCCCGTCCCTGTCGATGGTGCGCCCCGTCCCTGTCGATGGTGCGCCCCGTCCCTGTCGATGGTGCGCTCAGTTCCTGTCGATGGTGCGCTCTGTTCCTGCCGATGGTGCCCCCAGTTCCTGTCGATGGTGCCCCCTGTTCCTGTCGATGGTGCCCCCTGTTCCTGTCGATGGTGCCCCCTGTTCCTATCGATGGTGCCCCCTGTTCCTATCGATGGTGCCCCCTGTTTGTATCGATGGTGCGCTCTGTTCCTTTCGATGGTGCCCCCTGTTCCTTTCGATGGTGCCCCCTGTTCCTATCGATGGTGCCCCCTGTTCCTATCGATGGTGCCCCCTGTTTGTATCGATGGTGCGCTCTGTTCCTTTCGATGGTGCCCCCCGTTCCTATCGATGGTGCGCTCTGTTCCTATCGATGGTGCCCCCTATTCCAATCGATGGTGCACTCTGTTCCTGTCGATGGTGCCCCCCGTTCCTATCGATGGTGCCCCCTGTTCCTATCGATGGTGCCCTCTGTTCCTATCGATGGTGCCCCCTGTTCCTATCGATGGTGCCCCCTGTTCCAATCGATGGTGCCTTCTGTTCCAATCGATGGTGCACTCTGTTCCTATAGATAGTCCCCTCTGTTCCTATCGATGATGCGCCCTGTTCCTATCGATGGTGCGCTCTGTTCCTATCGATGGTGCCCCCTATTCCAATCGATGGTGCACTCTGTTCCTGTCGATGGTGCCCCCCGTTCCTGTCGATGGTGCTCTCTGTTCCTATCGATGGTGCCCCCTGTTCCTATCGATGGTGCCCCCTGTTCCTATCGATGGTGCCCCCTGTTCCAATCGATGGTGCCTTCTGTTCCAATCGATGGTGCACTCTGTTCCTATAGATAGTCCCCTCTGTTCCTATCGATGATGCGCCCTGTTCCTGTCGATGGTGCCCTCTGTTCCTATCGATGATGCGCCCTGTTCCTGTCGATGGTGCCCTCTGTTCCTATAGATGGTGCCTTCTGTTCATGTCGATGCTGCGCTCTGTTCCTATAGCTGGTGCCCTCTGTTCCAATAGATTGTGCCCTCTGTTCCTATCGATAGTGCGCACTGTTCCTATAAATGGTGCCCTCTGTTCCTGTCGTTGGTGCCCCCTGTTCCTGTCGTTGGTGCCCTCTGTTCCTATCGATGGTGCCCCTGTTACTATCAATGGTGCCCTCTGTTCCAATAGATTGTGCCCTCTGTTACTGTCGATGGTGCTCTCTGTTACTGTCGATGGTGCTCTCTGTTACTGTCGATGGTGCACACTGTTCCTATAGATGGTGCCCTCTGTTCCTATAGATGGTGCCCTCTGTTCCTATAGATGGTGCCCTCTGTTCCTGTCGATGGTGTCCCCTGTTCCTGTCGTTGGTGCCCTCTGTTCCTATAGATGATGCCTTCTGTTCGTGTCATTGCTGCGCTCTGTTTCTATCGATGGTGCCGTCCATTCCTGTCGATGGTGCCCTCTGTTACTATCATTGGTGCCCTCTGTTCCTATAGCTGGTGCCCTCTGTTCCAATAGATTGTGCCCTCTCTTTCTGTCGATGGTGCCCTCTGTTCCTATCAATGGTGCCCTCTGTTCCTATCAATGGTGCCCTCTGTTCCAATAGATTGTGCCCTCTGTTCCTATAGCTGGTGCCCTCTGTTCCTATAGCTGGTGCCCTCTCTTCCTGTCGATGGTGCCCTCTCTTCCTGTCGATGGTGCCCTCTCTTCCTGTCGATGGTGCCCTCTGTTCCTGTCGATGGTGCCCTCTGTTCCTATCGATGGTGCCCTCTGTTCCAATAGATTGTGCCCTCTGTTACTGTCGATGGTGCTCTCTGTTCCTATCGATGGTGCACACTGTTCCTATAGAGGGTGCCCTCTCTTCCTATAGATGGTGCACTCTGTTCCTATAGATAGTCCCCTCTGTTATTATCGATGGTGCACTCTGTTCCTATAGATCGTCCCCTCTGCTCCTATCGATGGTGCCCTCTGTTCCTATAGATGGTGCCCTCTGTTCCTATAGATGGTGCCCTCTGTTCCTGTCGATGGTGCCCTCTGTTCCTGTCGATGGTGCCCCCTGTTACTATCGATGGTGCCCCCTGTTACTATCGATGGTGCCCGCTGTTCCTATCAATGGTGCACACTGTTTCTATAGCTGGTGCCCTCTGTTCCTATAGATGATGCCCTCTGTTCCTATCAATGGTGCCCTCTGTTCCTATCGATGGTGCCCTCTGTTCCTATCGATGGTGCCCTCTGTTCCAATAGATTGTGCCCTCTGTTCCTATAGCTGGTGCCCTCTGTTCCTATAGCTGGTGCCCTCTCTTCCTGTCGATGGTGCCCTCTGTTCCTGTCGATGGTGCCCTCTGTTCCTATCGATGGTGCCCTCTGTTCCAATAGATTGTGCCCTCTGTTACTGTCGATGGTGCTCTCTGTTCCTATCGATGGTGCACACTGTTCCTATAGAGGGTGCCCTCTCTTCCTATAGATGGTGCACTCTGTTCCTATAGATAGTCCCCTCTGTTATTATCGATGGTGCACTCTGTTCCTATAGATCGTCCCCTCTGCTCCTATCGATGGTGCCCTCTGTTCCTATAGATGGTGCCCTCTGTTCCTGTCGATGGTGCCCTCTGTTCCTGTCGATGGTGCCCCCTGTTACTATCGATGGTGCCCCCTGTTACTATCGATGGTGCCCGCTGTTCCTATCAATGGTGCACACTGTTCCTATAGCTGGTGCCCTCTGTTCCTATAGATGATGCCCTCTGTTCCTATCAATGGTGCCTTCTGTTCCTATAGATGATGCCCTCTGTTCCTATCGATGGTGCCTTCTGTTCCTATAGATGGTGCCCTCTGTTCCAATCGATGGTGCAATCTGTTACTCTCGATGGTGCCCTCTGTTCCTATAGATGATGCCCTCTGTTCCTATAGATGGTGCCCCCTGTTCCTCTCGATGGTGCCCCCTGTTCCAATCGACGGTGCAATCTGTTACTCTCGATGGTGCACTCTGTTCCTGTCGATGGTGCCCTCTCTTCCTATCGATGGTGCCCTCTCTTCCTATCGATGGTGCCCTCTGTTACTATCGATGGTGCCCTCTCTTACTATCGATGGTGCCCTCTCTTCCTATCGATGGTGCCCTCTGTTACTATCGATGGTGCCCTCTGTTCCTTTGGATGGTGCCCTCTGTTCCTGTCGATGGTGCCCTCTCTTCCTGTCGATGGTGCCCTCTCTTCCTGTCGATGGTGCCCTCTGTTCCTGTCGATGGTGCCCTCTGTTCCTGTCGATGGTGCCCTCTGTTCCAATCGATGGTGCCCTCTGTTCCTTTCGATGGTGCCGCTTGTTCCTTTCGATGGTGCCCTCTGTTCCTATCGATTGTGCCCTCTGTTCCTATCGATGGTGCCCTCTGTTCCTATAGATGGTGCCGCCTGTTCCTATAGATGGTGCCGCCTGTTCCTATAGATGGTGCCCCCTGTTCCTGTCGATGGTGCCCCCTGTTCCTGTCGATGGTGCCCTCTGTTCCTGTCGATGGTGCCCTCTGTTCCTATAGCTGGTGCCCTCTGTTCCTATAGCTGGTGCCATCCATTCCCATAGATTGTGCCCTCTGTTCCAATAGATTGTGCCCTCTGTTCCAATAGATTGTGCCCTCTGTTCCAATAGATTGTGCCCTCTGTTACTATCGATGGTGCCCTCTGTTCCTATCGATGGTGCCCTCTGTTCCTATAGCTGGTGCCCTCTGTTCCTATAGCTGGTGCCCTCTGTTCCCATAGATTGTGCCCTCTGTTCCAATCGATTGTGCCCTCTGTTCCAATCGATTGTGCCCTCTGTTACTATCGATGGTGCCCTCTGTTACTATCGATGGTGCCCTCTGTTACTATCGATGGTGCCCTCTGTTCCTATCGATGGTGCGCCCTGTTCCTGTTGATGGTGCGCCCTGTTCCTGTTGATGGTGCGCCCTGTTCCTGTTGATGGTGCCCTCTGTTCCTATAGATTGTGCACTCTGTTCCTATAGATTGTGCACTCTGTTCCTATAGATAGTCCCCTCTGTTACTATCGATGGTGCCCTCTGTTCCTATCGATGGTGCCCTCTGTTCCTATCGATGGTGTGCCCTGTTCCTGTTGATGGTGCCCTCTGTTCCTATAGATTGTGCACTCTGTTCCTATAGATAGTCCCCTCTGTTCCTGTCGATGGTGCCCCTGTTACTATCGATGGTGCCCTCTGTTCCTATCGATGGTGCCCTCTGTTCCTATCGATGGTGCCCTCTGTTCCTATCGATGGTGTGCCCTGTTCCTGTTGATGGTGCCCTCTGTTCCTATAGATTGTGCACTCTGTTCCTATAGATTGTGCACTCTGTTCCTATAGATAGTCCCCTCTGTTCCTGTCGATGGTGCCCCTGTTACTATCGATGGTGCCCTCTGTTCCTATCAATGGTGCACACTGTTCCTATAGCTGGTGCCATCCATTCCCATAGATTGTGCCCTCTGTTCCAATAGATTGTGCCCTCTGTTACTATCGATGGTGCCCTCTGTTCCTATCGATAGTCCCCTCTGTTCCGATCGGTGGTGCCCTCTGTTCCTATAGATAGTCCCCTCTGCTCCTATCGATGGTGCCCTCTGTTCCTATCAATGGTGCCTTCTGTTCCTATAGATGGTGCCCCCTGTTCCAATCGATGGTGCCCTCTGTTCCTGTCGATGGTGCCCTCTGTTCCTATCGATGGTTCCCTCTGTTCCTATTGATGGTGCCCCCTCTTCCAATCGATGGTTCCCTCTGTTCCAATCGATGGTTCCCTCTGTTCCTATCGATGGTGCCCTCTGTTCCTATAGATGGTTCCCTCTGTTCCTATTGATGGTGCCCTCTCTTCCTATCGATGGTGCCGCCTGTTCCTATCGATGGTGCCGCCTGTTCCTATCGATGGTGCCCTCTGTTCCAATCGATGGTTCCCTCTGTTCCAATCGATGGTGCCGCCTGTTCCTATCGATGGTGCCGCCTGTTCCTATCGATGGTGCCGCCTGTTCCTATCGATGGTGCCGCCTGTTCCTATCGATGGTGTCCTCTGTTCCTATCGATGGTGTCCTCTGTTCCTATCGATGGTGCCCTCTGTTCCTATCGATGGTGCCCCCTGTTCCTATAGATCGTGCCCCCTCTTCCTATCGATGGTGCCGCCTGTTCCTCTCGATGGTGCACTCTGTTCCTCTCGATGGTGACGTCCATTCCTATAGATGGTGCCCTCTCTTCCTATGGATGGTGCCCTCTGTTCCTATCGATGGTGCCCTCTGTTCCTATCGATGGTGCCCCCTCTTCCTATCGATGGTGCCCCCTGTTCCTATCGATGGTGCCCTCTGTTCCTCTCGATGGTGCCGCCTGTTCCTCTCGATGGTGCCGCCTGTTCCTCTCGATGGTGCCGCCTGTTCCTATCGATGGTGCCCTCTGTTCCAATCGATGGTGCCCTCTGTTCCAATCGATGGTTCCCTCTGTTCCTATAGATGGTTCCCTCTGTTCCTATAGATGGTTCCCTCTGTTCCTATCGATGGTGCACACTGTTCCTATCGATGGTGCACACTGTTCCTATAGATCGTGCCCCCTCTTCCTATAGATCGTGCCCCCTATTCCTATAGATCGTGCCCCCTCTTCCTATAGATCGTGCCCCCTCTTCCTATAGATCGTGCCCCCTCTTCCTATAGATCGTGCCCCCTCTTCCTATCGATGGTGCCCCCTCTTCCTATCGATGGTGCCCCCTCTTCCTATCGATGGTGCCCCCTGTTCCTATCGATGGTGCCCCCTCTTCCTATCGATGGTGCACTCTGTTCCTATCGATGGTGCGCCCTGTTCCTATCGATGGTGCGCCCTGTTCCTATCGATCGTGCTCTCTGTTCCTGTCGATCGTGTTCTCTGTTCCTATCGATGGTGCCCTCTGTTCCTATCGATGGTGCCCTCTGTTCCTATCGATGGTGCCCTCTGTTCCAATCGATGGTGCCCTCTGTTCCAATCGATGGTTCCCTCTGTTCCTATCGATGGTGCCGCCTCTTCCTATCGATGGTGCCGCCTGTTCCTATCGATGGTGCCCCCTGTTCCTATCGATGGTGCCGCCTGTTCCTATCGATGGTGCCGCCTGTTCCTATCGATGGTGCGCCCTGTTCCTATCGATGGTGCGCCCTGTTCCTATCGATGGTGCCCCCTGTTCCTATCGATGGTGCGCCCTGTTCCTATCGATGGTGCGCCCTGTTCCTCTCGATGGTGCCCCCTGTTCCTCTCGATGGTGCCCCCTGTTCCTCTCGATGGTGCCCCCTGTTCCTCTCGATGGTGCCCCCTGTTCCTCTCGATGGTGCCCCCTGTTCCTATGGATGATGCTCTCTGTTCCTATGGATGATGCCCTCTGTTCCTATAGATGGTGCCGCTTGTTCCTATCAATGGTGCCCCCTGTTACTGACAATGGTGCCATCTGTTCCTTTCGATGGTGCCCTCTGTTCCTATAGACGGTGCCTTCTGTTACTATCAATGGTGCACACTGTTCCTATAGCTGGTGCCATCCATTCCCATATATTGTGCCCTCTGTTCCTATCGATGGTGCCCTCAGTTACTATCGATTGTGCCCTCTGTTCCTATTGATGGTGCACAATGTTCCTATAGATGGTGCCCCCTGTTCCTATCGATGGTGCCCCCTGTTCCTATCGATGGTGCGCCCTGTTCCTATCGATGGTGCGCCCTGTTCCTATCGATGGTGCGCCCTGTTCCTATCAATGGTGCACACTGTTCCTATAGCTGGTGCCCTCTGTTCCAATAGATGGTGCCCTCTGTTACTATCGGTGGTGCCCTCTGTTCCTATAGATAGTCCCCTCTGTTCCTATCGGTGGTGCCCGCTGTTCCTATCAATGGTGCACACTGTTCCTATAGCTGGTGCCCTCTGTTCCAATAGATGGTGCCCTCTGTTACTATCGATGGTGCGCTCTGTTCCTATAGATGATGCCCTCTGTTCCTATCAATGGTGCCTTCTGTTCCTATAGATGATGCCCTCTGTTCCTATCGATGGTGCCTTCTGTTCCTATAGATGGTGCCCTCTGTTCCAATCGATGGTGCAATCTGTTACTCTCGATGGTGCCCTCTGTTCCTATAGATGATGCCCCCTGTTCCTCTCGATGGTGCCCCCTGTTCCTCTCGATGGTGCCCCCTGTTCCTCTCGATGGTGCCCCCTGTTCCTCTCGATGGTGCCCCCTGTTCCTCTCGATGGTGCCCCCTGTTCCAATCGACGGTGCAATCTGTTACTCTCGATGGTGCACTCTGTTCCTGTCGATGGTGCCCTCTCTTCCTATCGATGGTGCCCTCTCTTCCTATCGATGGTGCCCTCTGTTACTATCGATGGTGCCCTCTGTTCCTTTGGATGGTGCCCTCTGTTCCTGTCGATGGTGCCCTCTCTTCCTGTCGATAGTGCCCTCTCTTCCTGTCGATGGTGCCCTCTCTTCCTGTCGATGGTGCCCTCTGTTCCTGTCGATGGTGCCCTCTGTTCCTATCGATGGTGCCCTCTGTTCCTGTCGATGGTGCCCTCTGTTCCAATCGATGGTGCCCTCTGTTCCTTTCGATGGTGCCGCTTGTTCCTATCGATGGTGCCCTCTGTTCCTATCGATTGTGCCCTCTGTTCCTATCGATTGTGCCCTCTGTTCCTATAGATGGTGCCGCCTGTTCCTATAGATGGTGCCGCCTGTTCCTATAGATGGTGCTGCCTGTTCCTATAGATGGTGCCCCCTGTTCCTATCGATGGTGCCCTCTGTTCCTATCGATGGTGCCCTCTGTTCCTGTCGATGGTGCCCTCTGTTCCTATAGCTGGTGCCCTCTGTTCCTATAGCTGGTGCCCTCTGTTCCTATAGCTGGTGCCCTCTGTTCCTATAGCTGGTGCCATCCATTCCCATAGATTGTGCCCTCTGTTCCAATAGATTGTGCCCTCTGTTCCAATCGATTGTGCCCTCTGTTCCTATCGATGGTGCCCTCTGTTCCTATCGATGGTGCCCTCTGTTCCTATAGCTGGTGCCCTCTGTTCCCATAGATTGTGCCCTCTGTTCCAATCGATTGTGCCCTCTGTTCCAATCGATTGTGCCCTCTGTTCCTATCGATGGTGCCCTCTGTTCCTATCGATGGTGCCCTCTGTTCCTGTCGATGGTGCCCTCTGTTCCTGTCGATGGTGCCCTCTGTTCCTATCGATGGTGTGCCCTGTTCCTGTTGATGGTGCCCTCTGTTCCTATAGATTGTGCACTCTGTTCCTATAGATTGTGCACTCTGTTCCTATAGATAGTCCCCTCTGTTCCTGTCGATGGTGCCCCTGTTACTATCGATGGTGCCCTCTGTTCCTATCGATGGTGCCCTCTGTTCCTATCGATGGTGTGCCCTGTTCCTGTTGATGGTGCCCTCTGTTCCTATAGATTGTGCACTCTGTTCCTATAGATTGTGCACTCTGTTCCTATAGATAGTCCCCTCTGTTCCTGTCGATGGTGCCCCTGTTACTATCGATGGTGCCCTCTGTTCCTATCAATGGTGCACACTGTTCCTATAGCTGGTGCCATCCATTCCCATAGATTGTGCCCTCTGTTCCAATAGATTGTGCCCTCTGTTACTATCGATGGTGCCCTCTGTTCCGATCAATGGTGCCCTCTGTTCCTATAGATAGTCCCCTCTGCTCCTATCGATGGTGCCCTCTGTTCCTATCAATGGTGCCTTCTGTTCCTATAGATGGTGCCCCCTGTTCCAATCGATGGTGCCCTCTGTTCCTGTCGATGGTGCCCTCTGTTCCTATTGATGGTGCCCCCTCTTCCAATCGATGGTGCCCTCTGTTCCAATCGATGGTTCCCTCTGTTCCTATCGATGGTGCCCTCTGTTCCTATCGATGGTTCCCTCTGTTCCTATTGATGGTGCCCCCTCTTCCTATCGATGGTGCCGCCTGTTCCTATCGATGGTGCCCTCTGTTCCAATCGATGGTGCCGCCTGTTCCTATCGATGGTGCCGCCTGTTCCTATCGATGGTGCCGCCTGTTCCTATCGATGGTGCCGCCTGTTCCTATCGATGGTGCCCTCTGTTCCTATCGATGGTGCCCCCTGTTCCTATAGATGGTGCCCCCTCTTCCTATCGATGGTGCCGCCTGTTCCTCTCGATGGTGCACTCTGTTCCTCTCGATGGTGACGTCCATTCCTATAGATGGTGCCCTCTCTTCCTATGGATGATGCCCTCTGTTCCTATCGATGGTGCCCTCTGTTCCTATCGATGGTGCCCCCTCTTCCTATAGATCGTGCCCCCTCTTCCTATAGATCGTGCCCCCTCTTCCTATCGATGGTGCCCCCTGTTCCTATCGATGGTGCCCCCTGTTCCTCTCGATGGTGCCCCCTGTTCCTCTCGATGGTGCCGCCTGTTCCTCTCGATGGTGCCGCCTGTTCCTCTCGATGGTGCCGCCTGTTCCTATCGATGGTGCCCTCTGTTCCTATCGATGGTGCCCTCTGTTCCTATCGATGGTGCCCTCTGTTCCAATCGATGGTTCCCTCTGTTCCAATCGATGGTTCCCTCTGTTCCAATCGATGGTTCCCTCTGTTCCTATAGATGGTGCACACTGTTCCTATCGATGGTGCACACTGTTCCTATCGATGGTGCACACTGTTCCTATCGATGGTGCACACTGTTCCTATCGATGGTGCACACTGTTCCTATCGATGGTGCACACTGTTCCTATCGATGGTGCACACTGTTCCTATCGATGGTGCACACTGTTCCTATAGATCGTGCCCCCTCTTCCTATAGATGGTGCCCCCTCTTCCTATCGATGGTGCCCCCTCTTCCTATCGATGGTGCACTCTGTTCCTATCGATGGTGCGCCCTGTTCCTATCGATGGTGCGCCCTGTTCCTATCGATCGTGCTCTCTGTTCCTGTCGATCGTGTTCTCTGTTCCTATCGATGGTGCCCTCTGTTCCTATCGATGGTGCCCTCTGTTCCTATCGATGGTGCCCTCTGTTCCTATCGATGGTGCCCTCTGTTCCAATCGATGGTGCCCTCTGTTCCAATCGATGGTTCCCTCTGTTCCTATCGATGGTGCCGCCTCTTCCTATCGATGGTGCGCCCTGTTCCTATCGATGGTGCGCCCTGTTCCTATCGATGGTGCGCCCTGTTCCTATCGATGGTGCGCCCTGTTCCTATCGATGGTGCCCCCTGTTCCTATCGATGGTGCCCCCTGTTCCTATCGATGGTGCCGCCTGTTCCTATCGATGGTGCCGCCTGTTCCTATCGATGGTGCCGCCTGTTCCTATCGATGGTGCCCCCTGTTCCTATCGATGGTGCCGCCTGTTCCTATCGATGGTGCCGCCTGTTCCTATCGATGGTGCCGCCTGTTCCTATCGATGGTGCGCCCTGTTCCTATCGATGGTGCGCCCTGTTCCTATCGATGGTGCGCCCTGTTCCTATCGATGGTGCGCCCTGTTCCTATCGATGGTGCGCCCTGTTCCTATCGATGGTGCGCCCTGTTCCTATCGATGGTGCCCTCTGTTCCTATCGATGGTGCCCCCTGTTCCTCTCGATGGTGCCCCCTGTTCCTCTCGATGGTGCCCCCTGTTCCTCTCGATGGTGCCCCCTGTTCCTCTCGATGGTGCCCCCTGTTCCTCTCGATGGTGCCCCCTGTTCCTATGGATGATGCTCTCTGTTCCTATCGATGATGCCCTCTGTTCCTATAGATGGTGCCGCTTGTTCCTATCAATGGTGCCCCCTGTTACTGACAATGGTGCCATCTGTTCCTTTCGATGGTGCCCTCTGTTCCTATAGACGGTGCCTTCTGTTACTATCAATGGTGCACACTGTTCCTATAGCTGGTGCCATCCATTCCCATATATTGTGCCCTCTGTTCCTATCGATGGTGCCCTCAGTTACTATCGATTGTGCCCTCTGTTCCTATTGATGGTGCACAATGTTCCTATAGATGGTGCCCCCTGTTCCTATCGATGGTGCCCCCTGTTCCTATCGATGGTGCGCCCTGTTCCTATCGATGCTGCGCTCTGTTCCTATCGATGGTGCCCTCTGTTCCTATCGATGCTGCGCCCTGTTCCTATCGATGGTGCGCCCTGTTCCTATCGATGGTGCGCCCTGTTCCTATCGATGCTGCGCCCTGTTCCTATCGATGCTGCGCCCTGTTCCTATCGATGCTGCGCTCTGTTCCTATCGATGCTGCGCTCTGTTCCTATCGATGGTGCCCTCTGTTCCTATCGATGGTGCCCTCTGTTCCTATCGATGCTGCGCTCTGTTCCTATCGATGGTGCGCCCTGTTCCTATCGATGCTGCGCCCTGTTCCTATCGATGCTGCGCCCTGTTCCTATCGATGCTGCGCCCTGTTCCTATCGATGCTGCGCCCTGTTCCTATCGATGGTGCGCCCTGTTCCTATCGATGGTGCGCCCTGTTCCTATCGATGGTGCCCCCTGTTCCTATCGATGGTGCCCCCTGTTCCTATCGATGGTGCCGCCTGTTCCTATCGATGGTGCCGCCTGTTCCTATCGATGGTGCCGCCTGTTCCTATCGATGGTGCCCCCTGTTCCTATCGATGGTGCCGCCTGTTCCTATCGATGGTGCCGCCTGTTCCTATCGATGGTGCCGCCTGTTCCTATCGATGGTGCGCCCTGTTCCTATCGATGGTGCGCCCTGTTCCTATCGATGGTGCGCCCTGTTCCTATCGATGGTGCGCCCTGTTCCTATCGATGGTGCGCCCTGTTCCTATCGATGGTGCGCCCTGTTCCTATCGATGGTGCCCTCTGTTCCTATCGATGGTGCCCCCTGTTCCTCTCGATGGTGCCCCCTGTTCCTCTCGATGGTGCCCCCTGTTCCTCTCGATGGTGCCCCCTGTTCCTCTCGATGGTGCCCCCTGTTCCTCTCGATGGTGCCCCCTGTTCCTATGGATGATGCTCTCTGTTCCTATCGATGATGCCCTCTGTTCCTATAGATGGTGCCGCTTGTTCCTATCAATGGTGCCCCCTGTTACTGACAATGGTGCCATCTGTTCCTTTCGATGGTGCCCTCTGTTCCTATAGACGGTGCCTTCTGTTACTATCAATGGTGCACACTGTTCCTATAGCTGGTGCCATCCATTCCCATATATTGTGCCCTCTGTTCCTATCGATGGTGCCCTCAGTTACTATCGATTGTGCCCTCTGTTCCTATTGATGGTGCACAATGTTCCTATAGATGGTGCCCCCTGTTCCTATCGATGGTGCCCCCTGTTCCTATCGATGGTGCGCCCTGTTCCTATCGATGCTGCGCTCTGTTCCTATCGATGGTGCCCTCTGTTCCTATCGATGCTGCGCCCTGTTCCTATCGATGGTGCGCCCTGTTCCTATCGATGGTGCGCCCTGTTCCTATCGATGCTGCGCCCTGTTCCTATCGATGCTGCGCCCTGTTCCTATCGATGCTGCGCTCTGTTCCTATCGATGCTGCGCTCTGTTCCTATCGATGGTGCCCTCTGTTCCTATCGATGGTGCCCTCTGTTCCTATCGATGCTGCGCTCTGTTCCTATCGATGGTGCGCCCTGTTCCTATCGATGCTGCGCCCTGTTCCTATCGATGCTGCGCCCTGTTCCTATCGATGCTGCGCCCTGTTCCTATCGATGCTGCGCCCTGTTCCTATCGATGGTGCCCTCTGTTCCTATCGATGGTGCCCTCTGTTCCTATCGATGGTGCGCCCTGTTCCTATCGATGCTGCGCCCTGTTCCTATCGATGCTGCGCCCTGTTCCTATCGATGCTGCGCCCTGTTCCAATCGATGGTGCGCCCCGTTCCTATCGATGGTGCCCCCTGTTCCTGTCGATGGTGCGCCCTGTTCCTATCGATGCTGCGCTCTGTTCCTATAGATCGTGCCCCCTGTTCCTATCGATGGTGCCCCCTGTTCCTGTCGATGGTGCGCCCTGTTCCTATCGATGCTGCGCTCTGTTCCTATAGATCGTGCCCCCTGTTCCTATCGATGGTGCGCCCTGTTCCTATCGATGGTGCGCCCTGTTCCTATCGATGGTGCGCCCTGTTCCTATCGATGGTGCCCTCTGTTCCTATCGATGGTGCCCTCTGTTCCTATAGATTCTGCCCTCTGTTGCTATCATTGGTGCCCTCTGTTCCTATCGATGGTGCCCTCTGTTCCTATAGATTCTGCCCTCTGCTATCATTGGTGCCCACTATTCCTATCGATGGTGCCCTCTGTTCCTTTGGATGGTGCCCTCTGTTACTCGATGGTTCCCCCTGTTACTGTCGATGGTGCCCTCTGTTCCTGTTGATGGTGCCCTCTGTTCGTATCGATGGTGCCCTCTGTTCGTATCGATGGTGCCCTCTGTTCCTGTCGATGGTGCCCTCTGTTCCTGTCGATGGTGCCGCTTGTTCCTTTGGATGGTGCCCTCTGTTCCTATAGATGGTGCCCTCTGTTCCAATAGATGGTGCCCTCTCTTCCTATGGATGATGCCCTCTGTTCCTATCGATGGTGCCCTCTTCCTATAGATTATGCCCTCTGTTCCTATAGATTCTGCCCTCTGTTCCTATCGATGGTGCCCTCTGTTCCTATAGATTCTGCCCTCTGTTCCTATCGATGGTGCCCTCTGTTCCTATCGATGGTGCCCTCTGTTCCTTTGGATGGTGCCCTCTGTTCCTTTGGATGGTGCCCTCTGTTCCTTTGGATGGTGCCCTCTGTTCCTATAGATTATGCCCTCTGTTCCAATCGATGGTGCCGTCTGTTCCTATCGATAGTGCGCTCCGTTTCTATCGATGGTGCACTCTGTTACTATCAATGGTGCTCTCTGTTCCAATAGATTGTGCTCTCTGTTCCTATAGATTGTGCTCTCTGTTCCTATAGATAGTCCCCTCTGTTCCTATCGATGGTGCGCTCTGTTCCTAGAGGTGGTCCCCTCTGTTACTATCGATGGTGCACACTGTTCCTATAGTCCCCTCTGCTCCTATCAATGGTAAACACTGTTCCTATAGATGGTGCCTTCTGTTCCAATTGATGGTGCCTTCTGTTCCAATTGATGGTGCACTCTGTTCCTATCGATGGTGCCCCCTGTTCCTTTCGATGGTGCCCTCTGTTCCTGTCGATGGTGCCCTCTGTTCCTCTCGATGGTGCCCCCTGTTCCTATCGATGGTGCCCTCTGTTCCTATCGATGGTGCCCTCTGTTCCTTTCGATGGTGCCCTCTGTTCCTATCGATGGTGCACACTGTTCCTATCGATGGTGCCCTCTGTTCCTATCGATGGTGCACACTGTTCCTATAGATGGTGCCCTCTGTTCCGATAGATAGTGCCCTCTCTTCCTATAGATGGTGCCCTCAGTTCCTATGGATGGTGCCCTCTGTTCCTATAGATTATGCCCTCTGTTCCTATAGATTATGCCCTCTGTTCCTATAGATTATGCCCTCTGTTCCTATCGATGGTGCCCTCTGTTCCTATCGATGGTGCCCTCTGTTCCTGTCGATGGTGCACTCTGTTCCTATCAATGGTGCACACTGTTCCTATAGAGGGTGCCCTCTCTTCCTATAGATGGTGTGCCCTGTTCCTGTCGATGGTGCCCTCTCTTCCTATCGATGGTGCCCTCTGTTCCTATCGATGGTGCCCTCTCTTCCTATAGATGGTGCCCCCTCTTCCTATAGATGGTGCCCTCAGTTCCTATGGATGGTGCCCTCTGTTCCTATGGATGGTGCCCTCTGTTACTCTCGATGGTGCCCACTCTAACTATCGATGGTTCGCCCTGTTCTTATCGTTGGTGCCGTCCATTCCTATAGATGGTGCCCCCTGTTCCTGTCGATGGTGCCCTCTCTTCCTATCGATGGTGCCCTCTCTTCCTATCGATGGTGCCCTCTCTTCCTATCGATGGTGCCCTCTCTTCCTATAGATGGTGCCCTCAGTTCCTATGGATGGTGCCCTCAGTTCCTATGGATGGTGCCCTCAGTTCCTATGGATGGTGCCCTCTGTTCCTATGGATGGTGCCCTCTGTTCCTGTCGATGGTGCCCTCTGTTACTCTCGATGGTGCCCACTCTAACTATCGATGGTTCGCCCTGTTCTTATCGTTGGTGCCGTCCATTCCTATAGATGGTGCCCCCTGTTCCTGTCGATGATGCCCTCTGTTCCTATCAATGGTGCACACTGTTCCGATAGATGGTGCCCTCAGTTCCTATGGATGGTGCCCTCAGTTCCTATAGATTATGCCCTCTGTTCCTATGGATGGTGCCCTCTGTTCCTATAGATTATGCCCTCTGTTCCTGTCAATGGTGCCCTCTGTTCCTGTCGATGGTGCCCTCTGTTACTCTCGATGGTGCCCTCTGTTACTCTCGATGGTGCCCACTCTAACTATCGATGGTTCGCCCTGTTCTTATCGTTGGTGCCGTCCATTCCTATAGATGGTGCCCCCTGTTCCTGTCGATGATGCCCTCTGTTCCTATCAATGGTGCACACTGTTCCTATAGATGGTGCCCTCTTTTCCTATCGATGGTGTGCCCTGTTCCTCTCGATGGTGCCTCTGTTCCTATGGATGGTGCCCTCTGTTCCTGTCGATGGTGCCCCCCTGTTCCTATAGAGGGTGCCCTCAGTTACTATCGATGGCACCCTGTATTCCTATCGATGGTGATGTCCATTCCAATTGATGGTGCCCTCTGTTCCTGTAGATCGTGCCCCCTCTTCTTATAGATCGTGCCCCCTCTTCCTATCGATGGTGCCGCCTGTTCCTGTCGATGGTGCCGCCTGTTCCTGTCGATGGTGCCCTCTATTCCTGTCGATGGTGCCCCCTGTTCCTGTCGATGGTGCCCCCTGTTCCTGTCGATGGTGCCCCCTGTTCCTGTCGATGGTGCCCTCTGCTCCTATCGGTGGTGCCCTCTGCTCCTATCGGTGGTGCCCTCTGTTCCTGTCGATGGTGCCCTCTGTTCCTATCGATGGTGCCCTTTGTTCCTATAGATGGTGCACACTGTTCCAGTCGATGGTGCCCTCTGTTCCTATCGATGGTGCCCCCTGTTCCTATCGATGGTGCCCCCTGTTCCTATCGATGGTGCCCCCTGTTCCTATCGATGGTGCCCCCTGTTCCTATCGATGGTGCCCCCTGTTCCTATCGATGGTGCCCCCTGTTCCTATCGATGCTGCGCTCTGTTCCTATCGATGGTGCCCTCTGTTCCTATAGATGGTGCCGCTTGTTCCTATAGATGGTGCACACTGTTCCAGTCGATGGTGCCCCCTGTTCCTATCGATGGTGCCCCCTGTTCCTATCGATGGTGCCCCCTGTTCCTATCGATGGTGCCCTCTGTTCCTATCGATGGTGCCCTCTGTTCCTATCGATGGTGCCCCCTGTTCCTATCGATGGTGCACACTGTTCCAGTCGATGGTGCCCCCTGTTCCTATCGATGGTGCGCCCTGTTCCTTTCGATGCTGCACTCTGTTCCTTTCGATGCTGCCCTCTGTTCCTATCGATGCTGCCCTCTGTTCCTATCGATGGTGCCCTCTGTTCCTATAGATTCTGCCCTCTGTTGCTATCATTGGTGCCCTCTGTTACTCGATGGTTCCCCCTGTTCCTGTCGATGGTGCCCTCTGTTCGTATCGATGGTGCCCTCTGTTCGTATCGATGGTGCCCTCTGTTCCTGTCGATGGTGCCCTCTGTTCCTGTCGATGGTGCCCTCTGTTCCTGTCGATGGTGCCCTCTGTTCCTGTCGATGGTGCCCTCTGTTCGTGTCGATGGTGCCCTCTGTTCGTGTCGATGGTGCCCTCTGTTCGTGTCGATGGTGCCGCTTGTTCCTTTGGATGGTGCCCTCTGTTCCTGTCGATGGTGCCCTCTGTTCCTATCGATGGTGCCCTCTGTTCCTATAGATTCTGCCCTCTGTTGCTATCATTGGTGCCCTCTGTTCCTATCGATGGTGCCCTCTGTTACTCGATGGTTCCCCCTGTTCCTGTCGATGGTTCCCCCTGTTCCTGTCGATGGTGCCCTCTGTTCGTATCGATGGTGCCCTCTGTTCGTATCGATGGTGCCCTCTGTTCGTATCGATGGTGCCCTCTGTTCGTGTCGATGGTGCCCTCTGTTCGTGTCGATGGTGCCGCTTGTTCCTGTGGATGGTGCCCTCTGTTCCTATAGATTATGCCCTCTGTTCCTATAGATTATGCCCTCTGTTCCTGTCGATGGTGCACTCTGTTCCTATCAATGGTGCACACTGTTCCTATAGATGGTGCCCTCTCTTCCTATAGATGGTGTGCCCTGTTCCTGTCGATGGTGCCCTCTCTTCCTATCGATGGTGCCCTCTCTTCCTATCGATGGTGCCCTCTCTTCCTATCGATGGTGCCCTCTCTTCCTATAGATGGTGCCCTCTCTTCCTATAGATGGTGCCCTCAGTTCCTATGGATGGTGCCCTCAGTTCCTATGGATGGTGCCCTCTGTTCCTATAGATTATGCCCTCTGTTCCTATGGATGGTGCCCTCTGTTCCTGTCGATGGTGCCCTCTGTTACTCTCGATGGTGCCCACTCTAACTATCGATGGTTCGCCCTGTTCTTATCGTTGGTGCCGTCCATTCCTATAGATGGTGCCCCCTGTTCCTATCAATGGTGCCCTCAGTTCCTATGGATGGTGCCCTCAGTTCCTATGGATGGTGCCCTCAGTTCCTATAGATTATGCCCTCTGTTCCTATGGATGGTGCCCTCTGTTCCTATAGATTATGCCCTCTGTTCCTGTCGATGGTGCCCTCTGTTCCTGTCGATGGTGCCCTCTGTTACTCTCGATGGTGCCCTCTGTTACTCTCGATGGTGCCCACTCTAACTATCGATGGTTCGCCCTGTTCTTATCGTTGGTGCCCCCTGTTCCTGTCGATGATGCCCTCTGTTCCTATCAATGGTGCACACTGTTCCTATAGATGGTGCCCTCTTTTCCTATCGATGGTGTGCCCTGTTCCTCTCGATGGTGCCCTCTGTTCCTATGGATGGTGCCCTCTGTTCCTGTCGATGGTGCCCCCCTGTTCCTATAGAGGGTGCCCTCAGTTACTATCGATGGCACCCTGTATTCCTATCGATGGTGATGTCCATTCCAATTGATGGTGCCCTCTGTTCCTGTAGATCGTGCCCCCTCTTCCTATCGATGGTGCCGCCTGTTCCTGTCGATGGTGCCGCCTGTTCCTGTCGATGGTGCCCTCTATTCCTGTCGATGGTGCCCTCTATTCCTGTCGATGGTGCCCCCTGTTCCTGTCGATGGTGCCCCCTGTTCCTGTCGATGGTGCCCTCTGCTCCTATCGGTGGTGCTCTTTGTTCCTATCGGTGGTGCCCTCTGTTCCTATCGATGGTGCCCTCTGTTCGTATCGATTGTGCTCTTTGTTCCTATCGATGGTGCCCTTTGTTCCTATCGATGGTGCTCTCTGTTCCTATAGATGGTGCCGCTTGTTCCTATAGATGGTGCACACTGTTCCAGTCGATGGTGCCCTCTGTTCCTATCGATGGTGCCCCCTGTTCCTATCGATGCTGCGCTCTGTTCCTATCGATGGTGCCCTCTGTTCCTATCGATGGTGCCCTCTGTTCCTATAGATGGTGCCGCTTGTTCCTATAGATGGTGCACACTGTTCCAGTCGATGGTGCCCTCTGTTCCTATCGATGGTGCCCTCTGTTCCTATCGATGGTGCCCTCTGTTCCTATCGATGGTGCCCTCTGTTCCTATCGATGCTGCGCTCTGTTCCTATCGATGCTGCGCTCTGTTCCTATCGATGCTGCGCTCTGTTCCTATCGATGGTGCCCTCTGTTCCTATAGATGGTGCCGCTTGTTCCTATAGATGGTGCACACTGTTCCAGTCGATGGTGCCCCCTGTTCCTATCGATGGTGCGCCCTGTTCCTTTCGATGCTGCCCTCTGTTCCTATCGATGGTGCCCTCTGTTCCTATAGATTCTGCCCTCTGTTGCTATCATTGGTGCCCTCTGTTCCTATCGATGGTGCCGTCTTCCTATAGATAATGCCCTCTGTTCCTATAGATTCTGCCCTCTGTTCCTATCGATGGTGCGCCCTGTTCCTATCGATGGTGCCCTCTGTTCCTGTCAATGGTGCCCTCTGTTCCAATCGATGGTGCGCCCTGTTCCTATAGATGATGCTCTCCGTTCCTGTCGATGGTGCCCTCTGTTCCTTTGGATGGTGCCTTCTGTTCCTCTCTCGTGCCCCCTGTTCCTATCGATTGTGCCCACTCTACCTATCGATGGTTCCCCCTGTTCCTATCGATGGTTCCCCCTGTTCCTATCGATGGTGCCCTCTGTTCCTATAGATGGTGCCCTCAGTTCCTATAGATTATGGCCTCAGTTCCTGTCGATGGTGCCCCCTGTTCCTGTCGATGGTGCCCTCTTCCTATAGATTATGCCCTCTGTTCCTATAGATTCTGCCCTCTGTTCCTATCGATGGTGCCCTCTGTTCCTATAGATTCTGCCCTCTGTTCCTGTCGATGGTGCCCTGTGTTACTCTCGATGGTCCACTCTGTTCCTATAGATGGTGCCCCCTGTTCCTATAGATGGTGCCCCCTGTTCCTATAGATGGTGCCCCCTGTTCCTATCGGTGGTGCATACTGTTACTAAAGATGGTACACACTGTTCCAGTCGACGGTGCTCTCCGTTCCTATTGATGGTGACCTCTGTTCCTGTCGTGTGTCAGTGGTGAAGGGAGTGAATGTTGAACCTTAACCCTATAGCAGGTGCCATTCAAATGGGCTGTTTTGTCTTGAGCTTAACATTGAGCTTATTGAGTGTTGTTGAAGCTGTGATAAATAACAATTAGAGTCACTGAAATTTTCTACAGACTTGCGGTAAGGGCAGGTTTGGATAGTTTGGCCAGCGAACCCCTTTGTGTGCCGTTGCAATCAGAGGTTTGGCCTGAGTTTGTAAGTGCAGCTTGTTTTGATGGGGAAACCTGATCATGATTTACACTGTCACAAAGTACAGCACTCCCACATTGTCCATAAATCATTCCTCCTGAGTTGTCAGCACTTCCAGTGAACAAACAGAACTAGGGCAGAAGATGTGGAACACTTTAACCTAGTTACTTACTCAAAACTTGCAAAGCAGTACAGTGTTTTGTTCACGTTCAGCGAACTGGCTGTGCCCCACAGAGGGCTCTCAGCTCAGGCAGTGTTTGGGGGAGGTGGGGGTGGGGGGGTTGCCTCGACACCTTGTCTAAACCAGAGTCAGCCTGACCTTTCATGCATACAGTAAATTAGTGGATATGTTCATCGGATAATAAGTCAGGGACCTGAGCTAATTATCATAAGAGTCATAAAAAGCGCCATCTTGTTTATTAGTATCCTTTAGGGAAGGAAATCTGCCGTCCTCACCCGGTCTGGCTAACATTTGACCCACAGCAATGTGGTTGACTCTTAACTGCCCTCAGAATTGACCCAAACCATTTGTGGCTCACTACTACCTTCTAAAGGGGTAGGAGCTTATAGGCAATAAATCCTGCCCTTACCAGCAATGCCGCGACAAGAGATGGCACTTCTGCAACTTTGTGTCTTTCCCTGTGCACGGATGTTGATTGGCCCCACTGCAGTGTTTTGAGCCTCAGTCCCTGGTTTCCCCACGTTTGTGGAGTATTGTTTTCGATTGTCTGTCCCACTGACAGTTCCATTCCGTTTTCTTGCCAGGGATCGAAGGGAAGGCTGGAATGGCCGCCATCGCTGATCCCAAGAACAAAATCAATCCTGACCTCTTCTACCAGGAGCTGATAAAGGTGCTGCCTCCATACGCCAGGCCAGTCTTCCTCCGCATCCTCCCTGTCGTGGACACCACAAGTACGTTATAGGAAGAAGATCATTAAGCTCGAGAGGGTTCACAAAAGATTTATCACGTTGTTGCCGAGAATGGAGAGTGTGAGATTAAAAAATAGGCTGGACGTTATTTCACTGGAGCGGAGGAGGTTGAGGAGTAAACCTTTATTGAGGTTTATAAAATCATGAGGGGTACACACGCAAGGTGAATGGCAGGTGTCTTTTCCCCTAGGGTGGGGGCGTTCAAGACGAAAGGGGCATATTTTTAAGGTGAGAGGAGAAAGATTTAAAAAAGGGCACCAGGAGTAACTCTTTCTATGCAGAGTGTGGTTTTGATGTGGAATGAACTTCAGAGATCGTGGTGGTTGTGGATACATTTGAAAGACGTGTATAAGTTCATGAATAGGAACGGTTTGGAGGGATGTGGGCCAGGCGCAGGCAGGTGGGACTAGTTTAGTTTGGGGATATGGTCAGCATGGACTGGTTGGACCGAAGGGTCTGTTTCCGTGCTGTATGACAATGACTCTACACAGCTGACGCATGCAGCGAGTCCAGTTGCGCCGGAGGTGTTCTTGGGTGTTTGGGACTATGTGATGTCGAGTTTTAATTTTTCCCATTTGCAGAAGTGGATGTCTTGTAGCCGTGTCCCAGGGAGTGCAGCACACGGTGGACAGTCAGTGTGCGTTTCTCCTGACGCACCTTGATCATCTCAACTTTTCCATACAGATGAGGCAGGGGCCTGATAACAGACCTTGTCTTAGCCCTCTGGACTGGAGTTGGCTTTCCTCTGGCTCATTAGTTACTGCAGGACGCCACTCAGCCCCTTGCAGCCTGTTCCACCATTCAATAAATCCTGGCTGAAATTGAATCTCGGCTCCACATCTCGTAACACCATCCTTAACAAAACTCAACCCACCTGCACTCCCTCCACCAGCCTCAACAACTTTCTGGGACGGAAGTTTCTAGATTGTTACTTCTCTGTTGCCTGATATCAGCCCTGAAAACCCACCATTAATTGTAAGGTTACCCTCTCCATGCCCCTCTTCATTGCCTCCCACCAGAACTGGTTCCTCAGTCAAATCTATCAAGTATTTTCATCATCGTAAACCACTCTTCCTTCGTTTAGTTTAATTTATTTCAAAAGTTCTACGTTCTCAGACTGTCTTTGCCTCCCCGTTCCATTCAGTGGCTACACAATTACTCAGACCTTCCACATGAAGCTCCTTGCTGTGTCAGTGCTGAGCTCTCCCCCTGGCCTCCTTTGTGAGTGGTGTCACTTGTAACTGGGATCATGGCGGGTGCTCCCCTCCCTGTCTCTGCAGAGTTTCACCTGTTGTGTTTTTACTCGTTTTCCCATTCAGAAAATAACTCGGTCTCAGTGCGAAGGACCTGGCCACCAGGTTTCTAGCAAATGTTTCTCCAAACCACCCGAGGATCCCTGTCCATCGCCTTGTGGTACCGTCCCCAATCACGGAGTCTGTTCTCAGGCTGTATAGAAGCCTGCCCAGATCGGTCTCCTTTCCCCATGTTGAAGTACAATGTTTTCAACCTTCAAACCAAGCCCTCTTTCATCAGGAAGACTGGAGACATTATTCTAGTTCACTTGGTCTACTCCCTCAGCCTCGGACCTAGACCTCCTGTCCAAAGCCAACCTGCAACCTTCACAAACTAGTTGTCGCTGAAGGCTACTCATTATCATATTTGTGATGTTTCTCGCCTCAGCTCCCACTGTTAAAACCCCCTTGAGTCTGCTTTTATCTCTTGGCAATTGGTTCTGCCCACCCCACCTTCCAGCATCTTCAGCTATTGTTGCGGGGGGTCCGGTAAACTCAAGGTCCAGACACGCCAACAGCCATTCTCGGCCTTGTTTCCACCATTTTCCCCTCACCTGTCCCCACAGTTTTCCACTGTCCCCACTGCTGTTCTGTGCAGCTCCCCTTCCCTTCCCCCAGGACTTCCAGACTCTGTGTTGGAGCTAAGGATAGATAAGTCTCCTGGTGCTGATGGAATGCATCCCAGGGTTCTAAAAGAGATGGCGGGTGAAGTAGCAGGTGGACTGGCAGTAATTTTACCAAATTTGCTGGACTCTGGGGCAGTCCCAGCAGATTGGAAAACAGCAAATTGATTCCACTGTATAAAAAGGGAGGTAGACAAAAGATGGGGAATTATAGACCAGTTAGCTTAACCTCTGTAGTGGGGAAGATGCTTGAGTCTGTTATCAAGGAAGAAGTAGCAGAGCATCTTGAAAGAGATTGTCCCATTGTACAGATGGGTTCATGAAGGGCAGGTCATGCTTCACGTATCTTTTGGAATTCTGTGAAGACATTTCAAGCAAGGTGGACAAAGGGGACCCAGTGGATGTGGTGTACCTAGATTTCCAAAAGGCCTTTGACAAGGTGCCGCACAAGAGGCTGCTGCATAAGATAAGGATGCAAGGCATCGCGGGTAAAGTAATAGTATGGATAGAGGATTGGTTGACTAACAGGAAGCAAAGAGTGGGGATAAATGAGTGCTATTCTGGCTGGCAATCAGTAACTAGCGATGTGCCTCAGGGATCGGTGTTGGGACCACAATTATTCACAATTTATAAAGATGATTTGGAGTTGGGGACCACGTGTAGTATGTCAAGGTTTGTAGATGAGACTATGATTAGTGGACTCCGAAACTTTGTAGAGGAACAAGGATGCTATGACTGAGTGGGCAAAGGTCTGGCAGATGGAGTACAATGTTAATAAATGTGAACTCATACATTTTGGGAGGAGTAATAGTAAAATAGACTATTACTTGAATGGTGAAAAGTTGCAGTGTGCTGCTGTGCAGAGGGACCTGGGTGTCCTTGTGCATGAATCACAGAAGGTTGGTCTGCAGGTACAACAGGTAAATAGGAAGGCAAATGGGATATTGTTCTTCATTGCTGAAGGGGTTAAGTTTAAAAGCAGGGAGGTTATGATGCAGCTGTACAGGGCGCTGGTGAGGCCACACCTGGAGTACAGTGCGCAGTTTTGGTCTCCTTACTTGAGAAAGGATGGACTGGCACTGGAGGAGGTGCAGAGGAGGTTCACCAGGTTGGTTCCGGAGTTGAGGGGGTTGGCTTATGAACAGAGATTGAGTAGACTGGGATTATATTCATTGGAATTCAGAAGAATGAGGGGGGGCTCTTACAGAAACATAACTTTTATGAAGGGAATAGATACGATAGAAGTAGAGAGAATGTTTCCACTGGCCGGTGAAACTAGGGCAGGAGGCGTAGCCTCACGATTAGGGGGAGCAGATTTAGAACTGAACTGAGAAGGAACTTCTTTACCCAGAGGGTTGTTAATCTATGGAATTCCCTGCCCAGGGACGTTGTCATCACTACTTCAGTAACTAAGGTAGATACGTTTTTGAACAGTAAAGGAATTCAGGGTGACAGTGAGAGGGCGGGTAGGTGGACCTGAGGCCATGAAAAGGTCAGCCATGGTCTTATTGCGTGGCAGAGTGGGCTCGATGGGCTGAATGGCCTACTCTTGCTCCTGTTTCTTACGTTCTATGGTAGAGTACTTACCATAGTAAATGATGTCCCTCCCAGAACCCATACTGTGCAGTGTCAGCAGTATGGTTGGGTGTTGATCTGACAATAGCTCCAAGGCTGATAAATTCACCGTTCATGTTTGCAACAGAGTTTGAATGAATGTGGATGAACCCTAGAGTACGATCCTTGCAGTGATTTTTCCCTTTCCTGATTTTAAGTTAAACATTCATGAATAAATCCCTCCAGTTCCACACTCTAACCTGACATGGCCTGTTCTATGATTGTGGTTTCTGTGTTCCCTCGTTTCCCAGAGAATGTGGCCCTTCCTTTTAATCCATTGCCAGTGTGTGGAGATGCTGAAGGTTGGACAGCATGTACGGAGGGAGGAATAAATAGAGTGATAGTCTCAGTCTCCGTTCTTAGACCTGCCACCAGAACTGGTGAGCTGAAACATTGACTCGATTTCTGTCTCCACAGATGCTGCCCGGCCTCCTGAGTCTCTCCTGCATTCCCCTCCACCCCCCCCACCCTCCATTCTCAGTATTTTGTTTTTGTAGCTATCCTTTTTTTTGTTGAGTGGCACAGTGGCTCAGTCATTAGCACTGCTGCCTCACAGCACCAGGGTTCCTGGTTTGATCCCAGCCTCGGGCGACTGTCTGTGTGGAGTTTACACATTCTCCCCGTGTCTGCGTGGGTTTCCTCCGGGTTCCCCGGTTTCCTCCCACAGTCCAAAAGATGTGCACATTGGGTAAATTGACCATGGGAAATTGCCCATTGTGTCCAGGGATGCATAGGTTAGGTGCATTAGTCAGGGGTAAATGTCGATTATTAGATAGGGACTGGTTCTGGTTGGAATACTCTTCGGAAGGTGGTGTAGACTTGTGGGGCCAAATTACACTTTCCACGCCATAGGAATTCTATGAACATTGGGGATGAATTCTTCTTAACAGTAGCTCTCAAATGGTTTTGATAGTGAAAATGAGTGCATTCAGGAGGTGAATGTTTGCATCCTCCCCAGGCAGAGTTGGTAATCAGGTCTTTGTATGGTTCCAGGTACTTTCAAAATCCAGAAGACAAGATTGCGAAAAGAGGGTTTTGACTTACACCAGACAAATGACAGACTGTACTTCCTGGATTCCAGACTGGGGAAGTACATCCCCCTCGATAAGAACGTCCATGACGCTATCCTGGCTGGAAATTACCACCTATAGTTTGATGAATCGAGTACTGGGCAGCTAATACTGTTTCTCTTTTAAACAAAAAATCACCAGGAAAAGGGTGAAGGAAGGGCTTGACTTGTATGAAGAGTTAAATTCAAACCTGCCCAGAGCAAGAAAAAAAAACAAATGTGAAATGAAACATTGTTTGGCTAACTTTAGAGAGCTGAGTGTGATCCCATCTGAGTACTGTTTGTCATAAAGAGCGAACTCTGGTTTCTCCAGGTGACTGTCGGGATGGCTCATAATCTGCACTCAATGCCCTCCGTTCCAATGTCCTATCTAGAATTCATACATTGGAAGAAGCAATACTGATGCCTGAGGAGGAGGGATGAACAGATCTGATTCCGTATCACCACTACTCGAGCAATTGAACTCTCCTACAGCTTGCTTCATCCGTTCCATTGTGCCCTTGCAGACACACCATGTGCTCAGAGTCCAGAAGATGCACTAAGTTGTTAACTCTCTACAGGAAGGCTGGCTTCAAATGCGAGCATTGACAATGTCTCTCTCCCTTTGCCCTCACTGCAGTCTGCCCACAGCCAACCATTCTGTGCTAAACCTCCAATCTCTCGATAATCCTGTGTTGTTTTTTTGATGTATTAATTACATGTGGCTGCAGTCACAGAGCAGTTATTACACAGAAGGAGCCCTGTCTGCCCCACCCTTTCACCCTGCCCTCTGAACTCGGTTTACCATTGTGCAACTGCAAGTGGCCGGGGAGATGTTTTGGGGTCGCAAGGGGGGGGGAGGGCGCAATGAGATTCTGTGCCCCAGCCTGCCTTGGTAAATTCTTTGCAACAAGGATGTGGCTCGTTATCCTGTAAGAACCATGTCCATGCATTCACCGCCAGGGGCTCAGAAAGGCCAGATACACTATCCAGTGGTCTGAACCTGGAAACTAGACCGAATTCTTCCTTAAAATGATTAGGTCGTTAATGCTCAACATGACTACGCTCAACTTATGGTCAATGAGAACATTGAGGGAAAATGAGTTGTTGAGTTTGCAGTGGTTTGACCAATGTTCTTGCCAGTTAGTCCCTTCATCCTCCTAAATCTATTGACCCTCAGTAGATGCACTACCTCCTCTAATGGGGGTTTATATGACTCGTGATCAAACAAAATGTATCCTTTGACTTTGCCCCACCCCCCTTTGCCAAAAGTGAAAACTCCCAAAATATTAGCCGAGTGCTTTTTAAAGTTTTAAAATAGTGTTGGTGTTAAAGTCAGGGTAACCTCATTAATCCGCCCCTCCGTCTTGAATGTCAAAAGGCGAACTTTCCCGCTTAAGGTCAGACACACCCGACCTGCTGTCCCAGGGTCTGCAGTCCCAGCCACTTCCCAACTCTGGGCTCAGTCTCTGGCCTTGCTGCAAGGAAGGGTGGGTACCCTAACTCCAGTGTCGGCATCGGCCTGCCAGTCTCCACGGAATCAGCCTTGAATTCGGGCCAGGGTTGGAAGATTAAGCACTGTTCCTGGAAAGAGGAAGTGGGCTGCAGTGAGGGGAAGTAAAAGCATTCTGGTGCACGTTCGCTTGGTCTGGGACAGTATCACTCCCTAACAGAATGGAATTTGCTGTTCTCCTCACGGAGCAAGATGGGCAAACAATACTGATTCCTTGCTGTGGTGCCAACCCCACAACAGGAGCTGCTGTAAACACAGGCCCAGTGACGCTGAGGGCATAGATATTGAAGGGAAATGCTGTCAGTAACATCCTCTGCCACTATTACTTTAACTGTTTCCTGACAGGCCAGTCATATAGTGCTCTTACCTCAGTTATGTTAGAACAGTCTATAAACACTACTGTAGATTTGTACCTGTCCTATTCCCCTCTGTCTATACCTCTCTGAGATACTTCCTCCTGATGACTCACTGCTTCCTTCCGATTCCCAGCCAACTCCTTGTCAATAAGGCATTCTTCACACAAGTCAGTGTGACTTATGTGTTACTTGGTGCAGAATCGTAACATCTTGTGATTGATATTCAGACTTGGCTTTCTCTCTGGAAGGGGGTGACTGGGCAATGATCAGGCGTGCCCAGCTTCACGGAACCTCCCTCACCCTCTATCCCCCTCATTCAGAGAGCTTGTCTGGTGTGCAATTGCTGCTATCTTCATCGCAACTGGAACCAACACACAACTGGAACCAACTATTTTGGATAGGCCACTTAGGTCAGCAATGTGTCCTCTCTAACTGTTCACAGTCCAACTTTGACTGACTTTGTTTGCATGAAACTGAATGATCTCTGGTTGCTTCTGCACTCTCCCCTTTTAACTGTCTGCCTCTTCTCCCCACTCCCCAGGTAACGGAGTCAGTGAAGTGTTTCCAAGGTTAGTGCAAAGCCAGTCTCAACCGAAAGGAGATTGTCCGTGATGGGAGGTTTACAGATAGTGCAAACGATTGGCTGTGAGACAACAGTGTGCTGTAGATGAGGAAACGTTTTGATTATTACATTTCAGAACCGGCACAAGAATCTGGTTTGTAAAATTTGTTGGAAAACTTGCCCTCAGCCTGTCTGCCCAGCACCAGATAAGCCCCTTCTGAAGAACAGCCTGTGTGAGGCCCCAGTGTTATTTTCTAGGAGTCAGTATATTAGTAGACAGCTCGCAGCAGCTTTGGTCCCTATCTCATCCTCGCTGCACCCGAGAATAACCCCTCATCCCTTCCATTGATCCCTGGAGCAGAAACATGGCTGGGGGACCAACAGGAATAGTCCTGGGATGTGGGAAACAAAGGTGTTCAGAGTCGGGGGGGTGGAGGTGGAAAGGGTGGTTAAGGTTCCATCTCCTAAATATCCCAGGGCTTTTTTTAAGGGAGAGAGAGAGAGCGGGGGGAAAAGTCAGAGTGCAGGCCCCAATGTCCAGACCAGGATATGAGGCTGCTACCTGGTCTTTCCTCACCCCTCCTCCATAGAGACTTACTGGTGGTGACAGGGTTGCAAAATGTTTCTGAGTACACCTTTTGATCCACTTGAATTATGCTTGCGTCTCGCTATTAGAACCTTAACAGTGGGATTAAAGGGAATTTTTCTTTTTTGCAAAGACTTGACCATTAAAGAAGCTAGTGCAGGACTAGTCAAAGTTAGACACTAGTAATGAGTTCTGAAAGCTAACATCCTCTAAAGAAATATATTTTCTTAATATACGGAATGTGAAAATGCTCACATAAGGAATATTAAAAGCTCATAGGATTTGTCTTGTCCTTCTGGTTTGTCCTCTCTGAGGATGCTACTGGAAGTTTTAGTGTGGGACTTGGCTAACTTAAAATGCATTTCATTTCCGAATAACTTTGGTTTTTATCGATGGGCGAAGCACAAATGAAACTTTTTAACAGGAAAAAATGTGTTTGAGCCGCCTGTTAATGAGTGAATACCAGGTGTCCGCACCCAAGCAATGATATACAAGGTGAGAAGCCTTGACATTTAAAAGCAATAAGAATGATGCATTGATCAGAAACACCTTCTGTTCAAGTATTGGTTTCCCTTTGTGTCACAGATTGATGTGTTAATGTTAATGTTCCTCGATGTGTTTTAACCATATGGGTCACTGCTGCCTGTATCTGTGAACATATTGCAGCACCGCTTTCCAGAGTGTTGTATTCTGTCTGTCTTGATAGAAATGCCATTAAACTTTGTGTGCCTTAAATATTCACTCCATGTCGGTGGGTGAGGATTATTCCAATTAGCTATGGAATGGTACCCAAATTGTTGAATTTCAATAGAATATTTAGAATGAGTAGAAACTCCACGGTGAGGAATCCGGCCATTCGACCCATCGAGTCGACACCAACCCTCTGGAGAGCATCCTATCCAGGCCCAATCTCCTCTACTCTATCCAGGCCCAATCCCCTCTACTCTATCCAGGCCCAATCCCCTCTACCCTACCCCTGTAACCCTGCATTTCCCATAGCTAATTCACCCAGCCTGCACACTATGGTCAATTTATCCTGGCCAATCCACCTGACCTGCACATCTTTGGACTGTGGGAGGAAACCGGAGCAAACTCACGCAGACACAAGAAGAATGTGCAAACTCCACACAGTCACTCGAGGCTGGAATCGAACCTGGGTCCCTGGCGCTGTGAGGTAGCAGTAATCACCACAGAAGTGGGATTTCACCAGAAGCTATATCCAGTATCACATTTAGGGACATTCACCGTGTTCACCGGGACTGCTCACTGTGGTAAGTAGACCTTGCGTGTTTTACAATCTGCAATGTCCCTTAACCACATCTGGTATTTGAGTAAAGGATAGTGACTGTCCACCTTAGACTCTGTACACCAGTCACTAAATATTACCAAGAGAAATAGTTCTCTTTTAAAAAGCAGGCTGAATGCACACTGTCAGACCCATCAGAGTGGGGTTTTATTTTAAACAAATTGGTAATTGCCTTGTTTCTTACATTCCAACAGTGACTGCATTTCCAGATGAATTTAATTGGCTGTGAATCTCATCTTTCTCCTCTCACCTTAAAAATATGCAGCTAGTTTTGAACTCCCCGAACCTAGGGAAAAGACCCTTGCTGTTCACCCTATCTATGCCCCTCATGATGTTACAGACGTCTGTACAGTCACCCAAGAGTCTTGCCAGTGGAAACTCAAACCTTCCATTCCCAGCAACATCCTAGTAAATCTTTTCCGATCCATCTCCCAATTTAATAATATCCTTCATCTATCAGGGCAACCAGGACTATATTCCAGAAGAGGCCTCATCAGTGATATCACAAAGATGGAAGTAGGCAATCTTGGTGGAGTTGATATGGGTTCAGAAACTTTGCAGCTTCAAATGCAAAAAAAGAGATTCAGTGTCAAATAGCAGCCGGGAACAGATGAGAACCTGAACTTTGTGAAAAGTTATTTTCCTCCGTGAAGTTTTGTTAATTTTTTTGTCCAGTTGCCCAGGTGTCTCCTAGTGCTGTGTATCCACCACATTCTATGCACGGTGCTTTAGGGTATTCTGAAAAGAATATTGCAAAGGATGGTACAGTGGCTCAGTGGTTAGTACTGCTGCCTCACAGCACCAGGGACACCTGGTTTGATTCCAACCTGGGGCGACTGTGTGTGGAGTTTGCACGTTCTCCCCGTGTCTGTGCAGGGGTTTCCTCCCACAGTCCAAAGATGTGCAGGCTAGGTGGATTGGCCACGGGAAATTGTCTTGTAGTGTCTAGGGATGTGCAGGCTTGGTGGGTTAGCCATGGTAACCGCAGGGTTGCAAGGATAGGGGCTGGGTGCCATACTCTACAGACTTAATGGGCTGAAGGGCCTCCCTACAAACTGTAGGGATGCTATGACTCAGTAATTTGCTGCTGATGTCCAGAATATCTCTCGATCTCTGTCCAATGTTTCTAGATAAAATGGAATTGCAGTCCTGCAACAATCAGCTTTGTTTATTTGGCGGAGAGATGTCTGATTTGTATAAACGTAGAAAATAAGGGTAGGCCATTCTGATCATCCAGCTGAGTAACCTGATCTCACCTTCTATCCATACCATAGTCATTCAGCACAGGAACAGACCCTTCAGTCTAACTCTTCAATGCCGACTCTTTGATACCTTTAGAACTGTATCTCTGCTTATTTGAAGATGCAGCAGTTCTGTACCTTTGAGACTATACTTGTGTAAAGTTACACTCTCCTACAGTCGATTTCCAAGACGTTTAAGTAAGCCCAGCTCAGTAAAACAAAGATGGAGAGAAACCTCATGTTCCTGATTTCTTTTGTTAGCTGTATTTTTATGCATGGTCACGAAAATCCAGCCTTTAAGCTCCTCTGGGTTCTGTTTCTCCGAATCAATCACTCGGGTTTCCACAATGAGCAAGTTCTCGTCTGCCAAGAGCCGCTTTGTGATTTTTCTCCGGTGCACCAGCTATTTGTGAATGAAACTTCCTGAGGATTGGTGCCAACCCATTCATGGGCCTAGGTCATGAGGTAGACTCTCTCTCCTTTCCCAGGACTCTCCCAGAGGGTACGCTGACAAGAGATCGCGACCCCTTGGCCAATCACAAAGCCCTTTTTCTCACACTGAAGGAATGTCGGCAGTAGCACACTCTCAGTCCCAACCCCTGTATCCACTGAGCTGCGATCTCACAGAGTCGGAGAGGTGTACAGCACGGAAACAGACCCTTCAGTCCAACTTGTCATCTGGTCCCATTTGCCAGCACTTGGCCCATATCCCTCCAAACCCTTCCTAGTCACATACCCATCCAGATGCCTTTTAAATGTTGTAATTGTACCAGCCTCCACCACTTCCTCTGGCAGCTCATTCCATACACGTACCACCCTCTGCATGAAAACGTTGCCCCTTCGGTCCCTTTTAAATCTTCCCCCCCCCCTCACCTTAAACCTATGCCCTCTAGTTTTGGTTCCCCTACCCTGGGGAAAAGACCTTGGCTTTTCACCCTATCCATGCCCCTCATGATTTTATAAACCTCTATCCCCCTCAGCTTCCAACGCTCCAGGGAAAATTCAGCCTCTCCCTGTAGCCCAAGCACTCCAATCCCGGCAACATCCTTGAAAGGGTTCAGAAGATTTGCAAGTTTAACAGCATCTTTCCCCATTGAAAACAAAAAATTGCTGGCAATCACAACAGGTCAGGCAGCCGCCATGGAGAGAGAGCGTGAGCTAACATTTTGAGACTAGATAATTCTTCATCAGAGCTTGCTCTCTCTCCCCAGGAAGGCTACCTGACCCACTGTGATCTGCACCCTTTTTGTTTTCAGATTCCAGCATTGGCAGTAATTAGCTCCGATGTATGTCCTACAGCTGGGAGACCAGAATTGAACGGAGTGTGCCAAAAGGGGTCTCACCAATGTCCTTAAAGGGCCAGACCGTGGGAGACGGTGCTGCGGCAGAGGCCTGTGTTTTTGGTGGAGTTGGAATCCCTCCAGTTTAGTTCAGTAAAGGGTGGGCCTGTGCCTTTTGAGGAAAGCAATAACAAACTCCGTTATTAGCAGCTATTAATCAAGAGGAGGCGAGCGTGTGGTGCTGGGAAAGCACAGCAGGTCAGGCAGCATCCGAGGAGCAGGAGTATCAATGTTTCGGGCAAAAACCCTTCATCGGGAGGGTGGAGGCCAGCGAATGGTTTGCAGCTCCAGCGAATGGTTTGCAGCTCCACCTTGTTATTTTGTGAGGCCACGCATGGGGATATGCACAGCCCAAGGATAAAACCTTTCTCTTTTCCTCCTTCATTTTACTTAGCAAGTTTTGAGAAGATTTGTAGCTCAGGTTGAGGTTCTGGATGTAGGTTTGCTCGCTGAGCTGGAAGGTTCATTTCCAGACGTTTCGTCACCCTACCAGGTAACATCTTCAGTGGGCCTCTGGGGAAAGCACTGCTGATGATTCCTGCTGACCCACTCTCACTAGTATCCTCACATACAGATGAGGAAGGACACCACTTCTACTGGGACAACACATCCATCCAAGGACAAGTGAAACAGAGACACGAACGAGAATTCCTAGAAGCATGGCATTCCAACTGGAACTCTATCAACAAACACGCCAAGTTAGACCCCATCTACCACCCCCTGAGAATAATAACAGGAAATGACATCACCACAGGAAATGACATCACCAACCCAGACATATAAATAGAAAGCAGGAATCATTTTGCTTCCATTTTTACCACCATCAGCCCAGAGCCCAGTCAGTCTGGACTGGATACAGTTTCTGCATCACTCTCCATCCCCTCACTGCTGAACGCAAAACCTCTTTTTAACAGGGAAAGTTTCTTTTTTTAACATGTTTCAAAACCTCGGTAATTTATGGATGTCAGCTCCTTCAGACAACAATTAG
Organism: Chiloscyllium punctatum; assembly: GCF_047496795.1. NCBI lineage: Eukaryota > Metazoa > Chordata > Chondrichthyes > Orectolobiformes > Hemiscylliidae > Chiloscyllium > Chiloscyllium punctatum. The sequence continues at coordinate 58,714,915 of NC_092784.1, forward strand.
AATAACACCGCTCAGGGGGTCGGCCATTCGGTCCATTGTGGCTGTGCTGGCTGCTTGGAGGAGCTCTCCAGTTACGTCCCACTCTCTTCCCCCAAACTCAGCAAGTTCCCACCTTCCAGTGTCTATTCCAACTGCTTTTAAAAACTTATTGTTGAATCAAGACCGTCAGGCTGTGAGGATAAAGTGAGGACTGGCAGATGCTGGAGATCAGAGTCAAAGAGTGTGGTGCTGGAAAAGCACAGCAGGTCAGGCAGTATCCGAGGAGCAGAAGGATTGATGTTTCGAGCATAAGCCCTTCATCAGGAATGTGGAGAGGGGGCACCAAGGGGACTGAGAGGTGAATGGGAGGGAAGGATGGGGCAGGAGGGGATGATCCCACTCCTGAGGAAGTGTTTCAGCCTGAAACGTTGACTTTTCTGCTTCTCGGATGCTGTCTGAACTGCCGTGCTCTTCCAGCTCCGTATCTATTGACTCTGACTTCTAGCAGCTTCAGTCCTCCCTGGCTCCCAGTCCTTCCCTTTCTTGTAGCTTTACTTGTTGGATTCTCTGTCACCCTGTCCTCTCTTGTCTCCCCCCAACCCCAGTGAGACTGTCTTCTTTCCAATCTGGGGGTTAGACACACACCATTGTTCTTCCAGCCTTACGTTCCAATCCCCACTTTATCTGAACTACCAACACCCTTTCTTCCCCCAGAACTCCATCCCACCTCTTCCATTATTACATAAATGTTGCCCCCTCTGTCTAGACTCGAAACGTTAACCTGCTGTCTCTGCATTGTTTTATTCTAGATTCCCTACAATGTGGACACAGGCCCTTCAGCCCATACCGACCCTCCGAAGAGTAACCCACCCAGACCCATTCCCCTCTGACTAATGCACTTAACACTATGGGCAATTTAGCATGGCCAATTCACCTGAGGAGGAAACCCACGCAGACACGGGGAGAATGTGCAAACTCCACACAGACATGTGCCTGAGGCTGGAATTGAACCTGGGACCCTGGTGCTGTGAGGCAGCAGTGCTAACCACTGTGCCACCACGCCACTCTTAGTTACTATTAAATCTGCTTCTGACACCCTTTCAGTCAGCTCATTCCAAATCCTAGCAACTGGCTGTGTTTAAAATATGATCCTTATCTGCTCCTTGCTTCTGGGCGTGTTACCTGCTTGTCCTATGAAAAAAAGGTGAGGTCTATACTCATTCGAGTTCAGAGGAATAAGAGGTGATCTGAGTGAAATGTGAAAAAAGAATGCCATTTTAGGGTGGGTGCACTCAGCCTTTTTCCCAGGGTTTGGGAATCGAGGACTAGAGGGCATCAGTTTAAAGAAGAATAAAAGGGAACCTGAGGGGCAACTTTTTTACACAGAGGGTAATATGCATATGGAATGAGCTGCCAGTGGAAGTGGTTGAGGAGGGTACACTAACATTTGAAAGGCATCTGGACGAATCCATGGAGAGGAAAGGGTTAGAAGGATGTGGGCCAAGTGCAGGGAAATGGGGTTAGCGTGGGTGGACATTTTGGTCGTGTTAAGTCATGGGTTAAACTCTCCTGCTTAATTTAAAACAAGCAACACAGAAAAGATTTATCCCATGCAGCAATCTGTAAAAATTCGAGTGACCAACAACTATGTAAAGTAAAAATTAACAACTTTGTTTCTTAAAGTATAATAGAGAATAATTAATGAACCACTATTTACAATTTCTTTCTCTAACCTATCTTTTACCTTCCCTTCTATAATACTACTCCAATAACACTCCCAATTAAGATTTACAAAACAACATTTCTTATCTCAAAACCAGGCAGCGGTTAGTTCTTGTCTTCAAATCTTCCTGTGTCATCTTTCCTCCTTGTTAGGAATTTCTGCAGTCACAGGTTACTGATCAAAAAGGGGCTTTTAAGAGAGAGATTTTTTCAAGTTTTTTAGTATGTGCAATGACTTGGCAGTTCTCCTCTCAACTGTTCAACTTTCCCCCTGGTCTTATACCCCAGACCATCGAATTGTGTGATTGATTTTAAGATTGTCAATATTCTCATTTCAAACTTGATTGGAAATTGGTATTTTTTTCAGGGTATAATTTAAACTGATTGGCCGAATACAATTATGTTTTTGTCTCCAGGCAACTAGTCAATCAAGTTGTTCAACCCAGCGTTACATACATTCTTGCCTTATTGAGAACACTTGGAGCTGTGTCTAGTAGTTCTGCTGCTTATAACTCTCTTAAAGTACACCCACATCTTCATACCAGTCAGCATGGACCAATTTGGGCCGAAGAGCCTTTCTCTGTGCTGTAGGACTCTACGACGCCTGGGGGCTGACTTTAAGCCACTCCTTCATCTGTTCAACTGTTTTTATGTCTCAATGAAAATGGAAAGAAGTGCAGATGCTGGAAATCAGGAACAAGAACAGAAATTGCTGGCAAAGTTTCAGCAGGTCTGGCAGCATCTGGGGAGAGAAATCAGAGTTAATGTTTCAGATCCAGTGACCCTTCCTCAGAGCAGTTCTGAGGAAGGGTCACCAAACCTGAACCGTTAAATCTGATTTCTCTCCCCAGATGCTGCCAGACCTTCTGAACTTTTCCAGCAATTTCTGTTCTTCTACCTGAAGGAAATGTACATGATTCTGCGAAGCTTCTTACTGTCAATACTGAGATGTTTCTTCTTGTGGGGGAGTTTAGATCAAGGGAAGGCAATTTTAAAATAAGAGGTCTCCTGCTTAAGACCGAGATGAGAAATTTCTTTGTTTGACTTTGGAGACTTGACCCCAGAGAGCACTGGAGGCTGGGTCATTGAATTAGTTCAAGGCTGTGTTTTTGATTGACGTCAGTCTAACCATGTTAGCGGCAGGCGAGAAGATTGTTTTTATGACCACAATCAGATCAGCCAAGGTCTTATTAAACAGTGGTGCAGGTTTGAGGGGCCGAATGGCCTACTCCTTGTGTTTTGTAAGACTTTCATGCATTGCAGAGTTACTCCTGGGAAAAACAGCTGACCACATTAACCACAGCTGTGAGTAATGTTTCTATTTATTTTACAGCACTACTTCTTTCTACAGTCCTACAACCCACCAAGATCTGTGTACTCTGATTCCAGCTTTTCCTGATTTGAATGACTACACCAGTTGGTGTTCAGGTGCCTGGGACCCAGACTCTCGAATTCCCTCCCTAAGACTCAACACATCTCTCTTTTCCCCTTTAAAGATCATCTTTCAAACATAACTCTAACTCAGTTTGCCATCTACCCTAATTTGCCTTGATGTGGCTTAGAGTTGTATCGGTTAATGAGTCAGATTTGGAGGTGCCAGTGTTAGACTGGGGTGGACAAAGTTAAAAATCAGACACAGCTATAGTCCAACAGATTTAATTGGAAGCACTAGCTTTCGGAGCGCTGCTTTTCACAACCACCTGATGAAGGAGCAGTGCTCCGAGAGCCAGTGCTTCCAAATAAACTTGTTGGACCGTAACCTGGTGTTGGGTGATTTTTAACTTAATGAGCCTATGACATCTTAGAATCGACATTCAAGGCACTATGTCAGTCATTGTTGAATATATATGTAGAGTAACATGGCAGCTTTTCAGTAATAAAGTTTATAAATAGCTATTTCAGTACTAAACAGCTCAACAAAGGTTGTGTTGAGTTTGCTAATCATATCTCTGTTGAACCTTGCCAAACCCTCTGATTCAGCACAATCCTTTGTACAGCAAAGCAACTGAAAAGCAAAAATTGGTCACCAAATCCTGATGTTAAAATGGTCATTCTTGTTTCAAATCCCTTCAAGGTCATTGGGTTGGTCTTTCTGTACCCTCCCAGCATTCGTTGGCTTTTCGTCTCTTTCACTCCTTCATTTTCTTTGAATTAGTATTTGGTAACGGTGTCTCTAGCACCTTGGGCCCTGTGCTCTGGAATTTATAGAAACCCATCAGTTAGGAGCCTGGAGAGGCCACTCAGCAAGATGATTTCCCCATTACATCTCCTTTGTGATGATCCTTATAACAGATCAACATTTCACCTTTTGTCTGGTCACCCTGCTGTGCAGCACTTTCATAGGGCACCCCACCTTACCTTCATCACCCTGCGCCACCCATTACTAATCCACCTAGCCTGCACACCCCCTAGCCGCCACGCGCAATTTAGCATGGCCTATCCACCTAACCTGCACCTTGGGAGGAAGCCAGAGCACCTGGAGGAAACCCAGGCAACCACGAGGAGATTGTACAAATCTCCACACAGACAGTCACCCAATAGTGGAATTGAACCCAGGTCCTTTGAACTGTAAGGCAGCAGTGCTAACCACTGAGCCACCATGCTGCAGTTCATTCTGGCGAGGCTGCTATGCTGAAGAGTCATATTATAATCGAGGTGTGACAAGAAGGGGTAGAAAATATACACAGAAAAGTGCAGCAGAAATTAAAACCACAGTAAGAACTCAAGGCTCTTTATGAAGAGCACGGAGGCTACAAATCGGTGTCATTGCTTTCAAAATAGAATTAGAAATCACTCTGCCAAAAATAAGCGGAGTCATGGAATTTTAACTGCACAGTAAAAGGCCCTTTGGCCCATCATTGGCAGCATGGGTCATCAAACATTGATCTATTCTAATGCTATTTCCTAGCATTTGGCCCAGAGCTTTGATACTGTGGTGTTTCAGGTGCTCATCGATATACTTCCTAAATGACTTGAAGGTTCCCGTCTCTTCCACCTCTCAGGCAGTGAGTTCCAGATACCCACCACCCTCTGGGTGAGAATGTTTCTCCTCACCTTCCCTCTTAAGCCTCCTGGGCCTCACATTTAAAACTGCACCCCAAACCTTGATCCCTCCACTAAAGTAAAATGTTTCTCTTTATCGAGGCTATCTGTGCCCCTCATAACTTTTTACACACCTCTATCAATTCCCCCTCAGACTTCTCTGCTCTGAGGAAAATAATCCAGGCCTAGTTTGGAAGTGGCTTTCACAAATAAAAATAATTGAACTTCGATTGATTGTGAAAATATAAAGTTGGAAAACAAAATCTATTGGTTAGGACACTTTTAGGATACTACATTCAATTGTGGCCTCCCAGCTGGAGGAAGGATATTGTGAAACTTGAAAGGGTTCAGAAAAGATGTATAAGGATGTTGCCAGGGTTGAGGGGTTTGAGCTACAGGGAGAGGGTAGAATAGGCTGGGGCTGTTTTCCATGGAATGTCAGAGGCTGAGGGATGACCTTATAGAGGTTTATAAAATCACGAGGGGCATGGATAAGGTGAATAGCCAAGGTCTTTTCTCTGGGATAGGGTAGCCCCGAACCAGAGGACATAGGTTTAAGGTGAGGGAGAAAATATTTAAAAGGGGCCCGAGAAGCAACCTTCCCACACAGAGGGTGGTACGTGTATGGAATGAGCTGCCAGAGGAAGTGATGGAGGCTGAGCAAATTACAACATTTAAAAGGCATCTGAATGGGTATATGAATAGGAAGGGTTTCGAGGGATATGGGCTAAGTGCTGGCAAATGGGACTGGATTAGTTTAGGATATCTGGTCAGCATGGACAGGTTGGACTGAAGGGTCTGTTTCCGTGCTGTGCATCTCTATGACTCTGTCATTTGAGTGCCTTTATGAAGTCCCAGTTAGACTAGGGAGCCTTGTCGGTTGTTAACAGAGCGATAACAATCAGCGTTAACCTGCTAACCCATCTGCACCATTTCCTGCTGTGTTATTACAATTAATTATGATTGTCTAAATTTGGCATTCTTGTGTTTTGTCCTGATGAGGTCAAGACCAATATCTTCAGTTTCTCAGTATCACAATATGTAGGGACTGGGAATAGAATGTGTTGTTGAGAACCTGGGATGGGAAAGAAGCTATTGGCAGAATGGTTTGAGATGACTAGCACAGGTTCGATGGGCTGAAAGGCCTGATCCCAGCTCGTTTATGAAGGCCGTGACATTGCAGTTTTTAATCCACCAATCAAAGATAAGGGAGGCGGCGGTTACTAGGGCGTGTGATGTCCATCCACCAATCGGATTAGGGCTATGGGTGGGGACTGTTTACGGTTGAAGATTGAGAGAGCGAGAGCCGCCTTACAATGGGCGGAAGGCTGGCGTTGGAATCGTCCATTCGAATTGAAGAGCGATTTGACTGACGGGGCAACAAGCCAATCGCAACGGAAGGTTGGCAGAGAGACGGGTGTGGTCACCCGGATTGGTTGGTGTATCGATGATTGACCGCCGGGCCAACCATTCAGGATTGGGGGGGTGTGACTGAGGGGGGACTCCATCAATCAGGATGAAGTGATGCTAATTGACAGCAGGCTCAACCGATAGCAATGGAGAAGTACAGCAGGATGGACCAATCGGGAATGGAAACGTGTTGATTGACTGCGGGCTAGACCATTCGGCTAGGAGTGTGGGCGGTAGGCGGAACCATAATGTAGGCGGACCCTTTGGATCAATCGTGTGGACATTCTACTGAGCGACTGTGACGTAGACCAATCAGAAAGGTCGCCTCGGTGAGTGACGGTGTGAGGAACCAATCGACGATGGCACAGGGCGCGGTTTTGGCGAATCCCCGGCGTGTTCAGTGGTCCCTGGGCGGGGCTGTAGTCGGAGCCGCCTCAGTCGGCATGGCCGCCCCTCGGGTTACAGTGTTCCCCTCGGCCCGGGAGCTGGGCCCGGCGCTCAGCCGCTTCGTGTTGGCCGAGGCCGCCCGGGCGGTGGGTGAGCGCGGCCGCTTCGCCGTGGCGGTGTCCGGGGGCAGCCTGGTGTCGCTGCTGGCGGCCGCACTGCCCGAGGCCGGCGCCCGGGAACCCGAGCATCCCGGGGCCGAGTGGAGCCGCTGGATCCTCGGCTTCTGTGACGAGAGGCTGGTCCCGTTCGAGAGTCCGGACAGTACCTGCGGCCTGTACCGGGTCAGGGGTCAACTGTGGGGTCAGGGGGGGAGACTGTGGGGTCGGGGGGGGCAACTGTGGAGTCAGGGGGGGGGCAACTGTGGAGTCAGGGGTCAACTGTGGGGTCAGGGGGGGGAGACTGTGGGGTCGGGGGGGGAGACTGTGGGGTCGGGGGGGGGGAGACTGTGGGGTCGGGGGGGGGGGGAGACTGTGGGGTCAGGGGGGGCAACTGTGGGGTCGGGGGGGGAGACTGTGGGGTCGGGGGGGGGGGGAGACTGTGGGGTCGGGGGGGGGGGGGAGACTGTGGGGTCAGGGGGGGCAACTGTGGGGTCAGGGGGGGCAACTGTGGGGTCGGGGGGGGAGACTGTGGGGTCGGGGGGGGGGGGGAGACTGTGGGGTCGGGGGGGGGGGGAGACTGTGGGGTCAGGGGGGGCAACTGTGGGGTCGGGGGGGGAGACTGTGGGGTCGGGGGGGGGGGGGGAGACTGTGGGGTCAGGGGGGGCGACTGTGGGGTCAGGGGGGGCAACTGTGGGGTCAGGGGGGGAGACTGTGGGGTCAGGGGGGGCGACTGTGGGGTCAGGGGGGGAGACTGTGGGGTCGGGGGGGGCGACTGTGGGGTCAGGGGGGGAGACTGTGGGGTCGGGGGGGGCAACTGTGGAGTCAGGGGTCAACTGTGGGGTCAGAGGGGCAACTGTGGAGTCAGGGGGGGGCAACTGTGGGGTCAGGGGGGGGCAACTGTGGAGTCAGGGGTCAACTGTGGGGTCAGGGGGGGAGACTGTGGAGTCAGGGGGGGCGACTGTGGAGTCAGGGGGGGCGACTGTGGAGTCAGGGGGCGACTGTGGGGTCAGGGGGCGACTGTGGAGTCGGGGGGGGGCAACTGTGGAGTCAGGGGGGGGGCAACTGTGGAGTCGGGGGGGGCAACTGTGGAGTCAGGGGGGGCAACTGTGGGGTCAACTGCGGGGTCAGGGGGGGGCGACTGCGGGGTCAGGGGGGGTCAACTGTGGGGTCAGGGGGAAACTGTGGGGTCAGGGGGGGAAACTGTGGGGTCAGGGGGGGAAACTGTGGGGTCGGGGGGGCGACTGTGGGGTCGGGGGGGGGCGACTGTGGGGTCGGGGGGGGGCGACTGTGGGGTCGGGGGGGGGGCGACTGTGGGGTCGGGGGGGGGGGCGACTGTGGGGTCGGGGGGGGGCGACTGTGGGGTCGGGGGGGGGCGACTGTGGAGTCAGGGGGGGCAACTGTGGGGTCAACTGCGGGGTCAGGGGGGGCGACTGCGGGGTCAGGGGGGGTCAACTGTGGGGTCAGGGGGAAACTGTGGGGTCAGGGGGGGAAACTGTGGGGTCAGGGGGGGAAACTGTGGGGTCGGGGGGGCGACTGTGGGGTCGGGGGGGGGCGACTGTGGGGTCGGGGGGGGCGACTGTGGGGTCGGGGGGGGCGACTGTGGGGTCGGGGGGGGGGCGACTGTGGGGTCGGGGGGGGGTGACTGTGGGGTCAGGGGGGGCGACTGTGGAGTCAGGGGGGGCGACTGTGGAGTCAGGGGAGGCGACTGTGGAGTCAGGGGGGGCGACTGTGGGGTCAGGGGGGGGGCAACTGTGGAGTCAGGGGGGGGGCAACTGTGGAGTCAGGGGGGGCAACTGTGGGGTCAACTGCGGGGTCAGGGGGGGCGACTGCGGGGTCAGGGGGGGTCAACTGCGGGGTCAGGGGGAAACTGTGGGGTCAGGGGGGGAAACTGTGGGGTCAGGGGGGGAAACTGTGGGGTCGGGGGGGCGACTGTGGGGTCGGGGGGGTCAACTGTGGGGTCAGGGGTGACTGTGGGGTCGGGGTAACTAGGGTTGGGGTAACTGGGGTCAGGGGGAATGGGTCAACTGTGGGGTCAGGGTTAAACTGAAGGGTTAGGGTGTAAATGTGGGGTCAGGGGGCACTTGTGGGGTCAGGGCAAGTGTGTCAGGGTTAACTGGGGTCGGGGGCAACTGTGGAGTTGGGAATTGGTCAGGGGGCAATTGGGGTCGGGGTAACTGGGGTCAGGGAAAATGGATCAGTGAATAACTGTGGGGTCAGGGGTAACTGGGGTCTGAGGGCACCTAGGGTCAGGGGCAACTGTGGGGTCAGAGCAATTGGGCCAGGGGGCACCTGTGGGCCCACAGCACAGGATGCAGGGTATTTGTGGGTAAAAGTTTCATTGTGAAGGAGTAAAATGTGATAATTTCAGGATGACTGAGTATTGATGGTGTAATAGTGTCAGGACTGATAGAGATTGCAGGTTTGGAAGGTGCTGCATAGGACACCTGACTGAATTTCTGCACTGCTTCAGGTAGATGGTACATGCTGCTGCTGCTGTGTGGTCCTGGTGAAGGGAGTGAATGTTAGGTGGGGAGCCAGGCTCGTGAAGAGTTCTATCACTTACTGCCTTGTGGATTTTCGGATAAGCTTTGAGGAGTTAGGACACCAGTTACTTGTTGCAGGATTCCTAGCCTCTGCCTGCTGTTGTAGTCAGAGTAATTATGAAGCTAGTTTCTGGTCAATGGCAAACCCCAGGCTGTTGAAAGTGGGGGGTGCAGTGAAGGTAATACCACATGGAATGCCAAGGTGCGATGGTTAGATTCCCTCTTGTTGGTTATAGCCTGTGCCTGACTATTTATGACAGATACATTTTACCACAAGTCAGCCCATACCTGGATATTGTCCAATTCTTGCAGCATTTGGGCATGAGTTACTTCAATGTCTGAGGAGTAATGAACAGTGCTGAGCATTGTGTAATCATTGGCAAACAATCCATTTTGGCATTAACTATGTTAATGAAAAGAAAGACTCTGGTGTCCATAATGCTTTTCACTACCCCAGGATATCCCAAAGCGTTTTAAAACCACTATAAAATGTAGTTCTTGTGGTAATGTGGAAAATACAGCACAGCAAGCTACCGCATGCAGCAGTATGATCATCCGATAATTTTGTTTTTGTGATGTTGATTGCTTAACCCTCAATGTGGCTAAGTAAGATTTGCGTTAGTAGTATTAGTGCTGTGGGAAAGACATGGGTTGGGTAAGAATTTGGGGTAACAGTGGGCTGGCAGTGGGGCTGTTGATAGTTGTGGAAAACCTGGGGGGGGGGGGGGGGTTTAATGACACTGTAAAGACCTTTGTGAAAATTAATTCCAAGATACCTACAGGTTTCGATTAGCTTTAGAAGGCATCTTGTACTGGAGATACCGAAGCAGACAGAGTGTGTCTGTTTTCTGCAGCTTGTTTTTCCTGACTGGGCAATTACTTTGTGATGCAGTGATGTCGACGCTGTGGATTCAGTTCCTGTACTGGCTGAGATTTTAGTGAAGGTCCATCTTGCTCATCCTCGGCCTTTGCTTGAGGTGTGATGGCCCTCTGGTTAAACCACCAACAGTTTTTTTTTCTGTATAGAATCCCTACAGTGTGGAAACAGGCCCTTCGGCCCAACAAGTCCACACTGACCCTCTAAAGAGTAACCAACCCCAGACCCATTCCCCATTATTCTACGTTTCCCCTGACTAATGCACCTAACCTGTACATCCCTAGACGTTATGGGCAATTCAGCATGGCCAATCCACCCTAACCTGCACATCTTTGAACTGTGGAGGAAACCCACACAGACACAGGGAGAATGTGCAAAATCCACACAGACAGTCACTCCAGGCTGGAATTGAACCCAGATTCCTGGCGCTGTGAGGCAGCAATGCTAACCACTGAGCCACCGTGCCGCCCCACAGTTGTATCTCTTTAATGAGAATGCAGCCCTGTGGTCCTCTGGGACTAGAATGATTTTACTTGATTCTTCTTTGGAGCAGATCAGTAGCTGAACAGAGAGGCTTTCTACCCTCTAATGTGAATGTTGCTAATCTGCATCAGGCCTGCTCGAAACAAGAGACTCTGCTGCTGTTACTACCCGGCGTAGGTGTGTTAGAAGAGTTTACAGGTTGATAGTTGACCTATTTGGCGACTTTATGTGCGTACCTTACTTGGCCATGAGTGATTCTCAGGCATCTTGATCTGCTCTTTATTTTTCTTATCAAGTCTGCTTTGCTCAATGCTCCATTATGTATCTTATTACCCCAATCGTGCTTGTTCTAATCACTCATCCTTGCCTTTGTGAAGATAAGATTAAAAATCACATGACGCCAGATTACAGTCCAACTGATTTAGTTGAAAGTACAAGCTTTTGGAGCACTGCCCCTTTGTCAGGTAGCTAGTGAGGCAGATAGACATATTCATCTGAACTATGCATTCCTCGTCATGAGAATTCCCTTCACTTCCTTTCTCCTCCTGTCTCTTGCTGTGGATTGGTCCTGCATTATAGACCTTGATTCTTCACGTTTTGAGTTTTCTTGATCAGACATTTGTAACGGAGGCATTTGTTGTGGTCACGTTTTGAACCAGTAACTTTGGTTTATAGCGTACATTTTGCAATCTTGGAATGTCCCAGAGTTCTATACAGCAAGAGAAATAATTTTGAGATGTAATTACTAAATTAATATCGGGAACACAGCTGTCAGTTTGTAGACAGCAAGCTCCCATAAACGGCAGTGTCACGATGACCAAATAACCAGTTTCATTAATGTTGATTGAGGAGTTTTCCTGTTATAACACCAAGCAATATAGCTCATGCATGAATCCAGTCATAAGTCATAGAGATGTACAGCACGGAAACAGACCCTTCAGTCCAACCCATCCATGCCAACCACATACCCCAACCCAATCTAGTCCCACCTGTGGGCTGCATCTTGGAAGGGTCTAGTCAGTGACTTTTGCTTTATTTGGTCAAGTGGGTGACTGGTTTGAAGGCACTTTAATTCAGCAATCAGTTCCTGAAGGTTGCTATCCTTGGCAAATTCAGATTGTCACCAATCGTAAGTTTGTTTCGATGAGCAAATGGCTTCCCTGCAGCTTGCTCAGCCTGATTTTTATCCAGGATCGAGTCATCTCTTTAAGCTGGAAAGAATCATTCCTTTGTTCCAAACTCATCTACCATCTTGAGAAGGCTATCGACATAATCCCAGAGCAACCCAGCTCACCTCTGTCCTGTCCCCACATTCCAAACAGTTGTAGGCTGGGTTAGATTTCATGCCATTCATTTCACAATCTCACATCATGACTTAAACATGAGATTGCAGAGATGATGAAGCAGTTTCACAGCAGCTCCATCTGAAAAGGGAAACGGGTGGCTGAATGTTTGAGAATACTGAAGGGCCTGCCTTTGGCTATCCTCTAGTTTTGGGTTAGGCCCTCTTCACAGTCTCTGTACCCTGTAACCATCCCGTTGACTCTCTCTGCTCACTCCTATTTGTCATCTCCAATTGTAATTGCCTGGGTCCCAAGCTTAGGGATTCTCTCCCCAAATATCTGTCTATTGTCAGAACGACGCTACTTGTCTAAGCTTTTGGTCACTTGGCTTAACGTGTCTGTGTGCAGGTCAGTGTCCAGTTTTGTTTTTTGATGCTGTTGTGAAGCATCTTTGGGTGTTTTAGTGCAGGGGGCTATGTAAATGTAGTTAGTTTCAAATTTGTCCATGTTTGACAATAGGTAACAATATTTTTTATTTGCCAAGGTTTTAACAGACAGGGTCTCTAAGTGTTACTTAAGTGGTCATCTCAATTAATTGTTTGTGAGCAAAATAATCTTTGCTTTGCTCTATTCTAGTCATACATAACTGCAATAATTATATTTCAACCACGCTTAACTGTCAGCATTTTCTGTTTCAGAAACAACTGCTGTCCCGAATCTCCATTCCTAATAACTATGTGGTTGCGATTAACCCCACGTTGTCTGTGGAGGAAGCAGCAGACAAATATGCAGAAAGATTAAGAGAGGTACGGAACAGCGTTGAAAGTACGGTCGTGTCCCGGTGATATGGTGTGAGAGCATTGATCAGAAACTCACCGGGACACCAGGCCAACCGCTCAGCTTGGGAGGCTTAAGGGAGTGTCAGGGAAGGAAGGGTTCCTGTCTCTGTGTATGTGTGTGTTTTTGCAAGCACTGTATTGCCAACTCTAGAGTGGAAGCAATAACAGTTACAGTGACTCACGAGGTGAGGAGCTCAGATTGTTCTAGAAGCAGACTATGCTCACTTTCTAGAGGTTTTTGATCAAGTTTATATTGTTTCCACTGACTGGAGGATACAGGTTTAAAATAATTCTCAAAAACACATAGCAAATGATCAGAATCTTATTTCACACAGAGAGTTATAATGACATGGGATGCAATGACTGAAGGGGTGGTGGAGGCAAATTCAATAGCAGATTTTAATTTCACATTTTCGGTTTTATACTAGAGACAATAGCTTGTACCTCTGCAGGTACCAATCTGACTTGAAACTATATTGCTGTTTCTTCACTGTCACTAGGTGAAAATCCTGGAAATTCCACGCCCCCCCCACCCCCTAACCTCCAAAACAGAGCTACTAAAATGGAGGTGTCCCAACACCACCTTGACTGAAGCAGTTCACAATGTAGCTCATCGCCAACATCTCCAGGACAATTAGGGGATGGGTAGGAAGCCTGAAACATTGATTTTTTTTCTCCTGCTCCTCGGATGCTGCCTGACCTGCTGTGCTTTTCCAGCACCACTCTGATCCAGCATCTGCAGTGCCCACCTCTGCCCTGTTGGAATTTTACACTTGCTGAATCTGATCCGGCTACAGAATTGGACAGATAGTGAGGAATTTGAGAATCCAGTCCTAAACACTGCATACATTTTTACTTTTTCCAAGATGGTTTCTTATCACTCTGGTCAGGTTCTTGTATTCCATGCTGTTGTGTTGTGTGCTTTATTCTAATACTGCCTCTTTTCCTTTGTTCTGTTCTAGCTGTTTCCAGGTGATAACCTGCCAGTGTTTGACCTGGTAATCCTGGGGATTGGGCCTGATGGACACACTTGCTCTCTCTTCCCAGATCACCCCCTTCTGCAGGTAACTTGAACGTGACTGTATTGAATAGGAATGCAGACAGAAATGGGAAGTGCAAGTCTGTAAGATGACAGACTAAACACTTCATGGTTTTGAAGAAGTTATAAGTTATAGTTGAGCTGGATCAGTTGGTTGATAAGTAGTTTGGGCTTTGCTCTTTTAGGGGAATATAAGCAGGTGACCTAGTTCCCACTGTTTAAGATCAGAGATCATAGAGATGTACAGCACAGAAACAGACCCTTCAGTCCAACTCATCCATGCTGACCAGATATCCTAAATTAACCTAGTCCCATTTTGCCAGCACTTGGCCAATACCCCTCCAAACCCTTCCTATTCATATACCCATCCAGATGCCTTTTAAATGTTGCAATTATACCAGACTCCAGCACATCCTCTGGCAGCTCATTCCATACACGTGCTACCCTCTGGGTGAAAACGTTGTCCCTTGGGTTCCTTTTATATCTTTCCCCTCTCACCCTAAACCTATACCCTCTAGTTCTGGACTCCCCGACCCCAGGGAAAAGACCTTGTCTATTTATCCTATCCATGCCCCTCATGATTTTATAAACCTTTATAAGGTCACCCCTCAGCCTCTGACGCTCCAGGGAAGACAGCCCCAGCCTGTTCAGCCTCTCCCTGTAGCTTAGATCCTCCAACCCTGGCAACATCCTTGTAAATCTTTTCTGAACCCTTTCAAGTTTCACAACATCTTTCCAATCGGAAGGAGAGCAATCCTGAGTGATAGGTGTAATTGTCAAAGTGGAGAGAGGGTGACTTGCTCCAACACCGAGATCATTGGAGGTTTAAGGTGAGAGGGGAAAGATATAAAAGAAAACGACTGGGCAGCTTTTTCACAAAGGGTGGTACGGGTATGGAATGAGCTGCCAGAGGAAGTGGTGGAGGCTGGTACAATTACAACGTGTAAAAGACATTTGGATGGGTATATGAATAGGAAGGGTTTGGAGGGATATGGGCCGGGTGCTGGCAGGTGGGACTAGATTGGGTTGGGATATCCGGTCGTCATGGACGGGTTGGACTGAAGGGTCTGTTTCTATGCTGTACATCTCTGACTCTGAGTGCTCACCATCTCTACGTTAAAACAATGCTCCCCCCACCCCCCCGTCCCCCAAACAAAAAGTATTTAGTTGGCTCAAAGTTTGTGAGAAGATTTGTAGCTCGGGTGCTCGTTGTTGTGGTTCTGTTCGCCGAGCTGGGAATTTGCGTTGTAGACATTTCGTCCCCTGTCTAGGTGACATCCTCAGTGATTGGGAGCCTCCTGTGAAGCGCTTCTGTGATGTTTCCTCCGGCATTTATAGTGGCCTGTCTCTGCCGCTTCCGGTTGTCAGTTCCAGCTGTCCGCTGTAGTGGCCGGTATATTGGGTCCAGGTTGATGTGTTTGTTGATTGAATCTGTGGATGAGTGCCATGCCTCTAGGAATTCCCTGGCTGTTCTCTGTTTGGCTTGTCCTATGATAGTGGTGTTGTCCCAGTCAAACTCATGTTGCTTGTCATCTGCGTGTGGGGCCACTAAGGATAGCTGGTCGTGTTGTTTCGTGGCTAGCTGGTGTTCATGGATATGAGAATAACCAATGTAGTGTACAAAATCCCATGCAAGGCCTGCACAAATCACTACATAGGACAAACAGGAAGACAGCTAACGATCCGTATCCATTTAGTTGGCTGTAAGATGTTTTGGTGAAAGATGCCATTCAGAGGAACAGTCCTTTGTTCAGTGGACAAAGGAGAGTAAGTTCATTAGGGGGTGGATAAGGATTAACGTGATAAGCTTTTTTGAAATGTTTCCAAATGGCACTGATAGAGAT